>NC_042998.1:121709040-121821540 GCF_006345805.1 Octopus sinensis
CTTTCTACAAAGCAAGCTTTGTTTACATACACATATATGCACACACACACCTCACACACACACACATGTCCACTCTTCCTACCATACACAAATAAACAAACACCTGCACAAGAATGCACAACAACACACACACCTGCATGTACATAGAGTTGCACACACAATTTCTCATTCCCTCACACACCTTCCTCCCACTCTGTCGCTCCCACTTTCTTTGACATCTGTATTTAACGCCTTTGTCACCAATTCTTTCTATGCAGACAATATAACACATTCACATCACTACATTTCCACACTTGCCCAGCTCCACACATATACACACACTCCCAAAAATCCACATCTGCAAACCTCCTTCCCCATGCCCTTCTCAATACACAAATAAACACCTATATGTGTAACCTGACTCTTACCCCCTCTAACCTCCTCCTCCCCATAGAACCACCTTCTACCTGACCCCTTGCCTTTTTTTCCTTGAACCACTTTTTCTCTTTCATTCTCCATCTATACTTTGCTTCCAAATTTGTTTTTCTGATGAAGAGCTAATGTCTGAAATGTCAAAACTTTCATTTCCTATTAAGAACTAAGGTAATGTAACATCTATTCAAACTTGTCCATCATGTGTTACCTTGCTTTCATTCTGCATTCAATGCTTCACAATTTATATATTACATAAATTGCATAGTGTATATATATCATCATCATCATTTAACTTCCTCTTTCCATGCTAGCATGGGTTGGACGATTTGACTGAGGACTGGTGAACCAGATGGCTGCATCAGGCTCCAATCTGATCTGGCAGAGTTTCTACAGCTGGATTCCCTTCCTAACACCAACCACTCCTAGAGTGTAATGGGTGCTTTTACATGCCACCAGCACGAGGGCCAGTCAGGCAGTACTGGCAACAGCTATGTTCAAAAGGTGTTTTTTACATTCCACCTTCACAGGAACCAGTCCAGCAGCACTGGCAATGACCTCACTCAAAAGTTTTTTTCGCATGCCACCGGCATGGAAGCCAGTCAGCTGCTCTGGCAACGATCATGCTCAGATGGTGCTCTTAACGCTCTACTATATATTTATATATATATTTATATACACATGTATACAAATTATATCTCCATTTCTCTCTCTCTCTCTCTTACCATATATATATATATATATATATATATATATATACACATTTGTAGTCCACAGATGAGGTCCAGAGATTCTCAGTATAAAAGATACTTAGTAATGCTCAAAAAATTCAAACTAAACTCCAATGTCTTTAGTATGTGTACATATGTAGTGTGTGCGTGATTTGAATATAGAGGCACCTACCTTCTCTTCTTAGTGACGGAGACCCTCCAGTGGTGACTAGTCCTTCCATGCAGCCCCGACCCGAACACTAACGATAGCAGCTGCTAGCCCAAACCCTTAGCGACGTCCTCACACGTCTTGTCACCTGCACGACCCACGTTGGAAAGGGCGCAATTCCCCGCTCCCTGCGCACGCCTGATGGCTGACCCCTTCCGATTGCCCCAGCTTCCGGTCAACGCACCCGGCTGCTGACGTCCAGCTGCTGACGTCATCCCACAACATATATACATATTTTGTATTTCATACCCTAACTATTTTATTTAATATATTTAATGTATCTAATTTGTTTATCTGCATAATTACCTCTCTCTCTCTCTCTCTCTCTCTCTTTCTATACACACACACACACACGTATACACAGATTATACATCCAATTTATTTATCTATCTATTTATATGTATATGTAAATACATAGACATAAATGTACATGTATGTATATTTAAATTTGTATATGTATATATATTTATATTTATTTATATAAACCAAGTACTTTAATATATATATATATATATAAATGAATTCACTCACACACACACACACATACATGCATGCACGCATAAATGTTGATTATGAATATGTGTGTAGTAGTAGTAGTAGTAGTAGTAGTAGTAGTAGTAGTAGTAGTAGTAGTATGTATTGATTAATGTAAATACCGGGGATCTATCTAAGTATTGTGGTCTGTGTTTGTTTTTTTATTTTTGATAAAATGGAAACTATTGATTGCACTAAACTTAAAGAATGACTCTTCTTTGCAAGGATTTCAACAACTTCTTTTTAATTAGGGGAGAAAAACCTCATTGATGGAGTAAATTGTTTGTTAACTTTCCAGTACAAATCTCTAATATCTCATCAGTATCAGCTTTGTTGTATTCCTCCCACTCCTCCTCCTCCTCCTCCTTATAGTCATCATTGTTGTTATCTTCATTTTCATCAATTTCATTGTTGTGGCTTTTATTATCTCTACTACTACTGCTGCTGCTACCACCACCACCACCACCACCACCACACCACCACCACCACCACAACCACCACCACCATGACCACGATCAAAATCACCACAACCACTACTACTACCACTACTACCGCCGCCACCACCACCACCACCACCACCACCACCACCACAACCACCACCACCACCACCACCACCACCACCACCACTACTACTACTACTACTACTACTACTACTACTACTAAACTGTCTGATATGATTATCATCTGAAGATTCAGTGTGCTGCAAACAACAATTTCAGCAGCAGCAGCAAACATGATGAGTGATTGTGTGATGAGAAAATCACCAGGACTGGAAGGGTTGCAGCACAGACTTTTCTGTCACATGCCTTACTTGACTTGTTCATTACTGTCTTTGCAGTTACCTGTTGCAACAGATAGCAGACTAGGAGCTTTCTAGGTTATGTGCATTGGGGAATGATGTGACTAAGAAAGGACACTAACAAAAGAATACAAAACAGACGGCTTCAGGCCTATGATTCTGTTCAACTCAGACCTTAAAAGCTGGTGCTTGTTGGCATTATAATTAGAAACGTATGGGCTTGTGTGATCCAGCAGCTCTATCCATGACAATCTTTACCTCATGAAACACACCATGGGGCAGGATCTGGCTTTGCTAGATTAATTCATATCAGTTCTAAGCATAGTCAGTTTTTATCCCAGCTTTGGAGACTAGATTGCTACAATGTATAATGGCATTGGTTCAGTGGTCAAGCTAAATGACCAGCCTTTGGAATAGTTTTACTTCTTCCCACTCCTGTCTTATCTATATGTTTTAGCGCAAGAATCATCGCTGCAGGAGTCAAAGACACTGAACTAACTGCTCTAATTGGGACAAAGTAGAGCCATGTCTACCTATGCTGATGGTGGTGTCAAAATGACAGAAACTGAAGTTGTTAGTACCATTCTGGAGGAATTTCTAGAGTTGATAGAATTATGCATTAACCAGATCAAGTTGGTCGATTTTGAACTCAGAATCCAGAGAGGCAAATTTATGCAGGTTTGCAGCTTCTGTTACTGAACCAAGTGTCCAGTTATAGCACTAGGGGTCTGGGTTACACCAGAACTCCAGGTTAATACAATTGGAAAAGTTATAAGTAGGGTAGCCAGTCTGACTCAGAGCTGAAAGGAAGCTGTTTCTTAAAGGTCGAGCAGAAGTGGTTGGTATCTACATCACTATAGTATGGCCTCCGTGTTTTGTCACAGGACACTTCTGATTAGACTAGAGCATATACTCTTTTGTTTCTTGTGGAAAAAGCAGGTTCTGCTAGTCAGGAGATACATTTGCTGCCAATATCTATGCCAATGGGGTTTCAAGAATCTGTGGTTAATGAAGCACAAATATGTGCTAAGGCTCATATGTTTACAGAGATTCCTGGATGAGAGAAAACAGATGTGGTTACTGCTTGTGTGACATGTATTTCTACAGCTCATTTTTGAGAGAACTGCACTTCTGGGTCAGGCACAACTGATGTTGATTGTTTGGCATTAGGAATGTTGCCAGGTGCACATTGCAATGCACCTGTTCAACCTTGTGATTGGTGGAACATCAACTTTCATATTCTGCGGAGAGTTAGTGGAGGATATGAGTGATGATGGTTGAGGAGTGATTCTGGACAAAATAGTCACTGCTAGAGGACTTTCAGGTCAGGGACTGCAAGTAAGTTTCAGAAGTAAGTTTCAGAAGTGCTTCTCTTGTTATGCTACAATAGAAGAGTGGCTGTTCCTCTTTGAGATAAACTCTTCAAGCTCGACTATGTTAGAGCTGCACAAACTTTTTTTGTTGTTGTCTGTTCCCCAGGTATTGGGGAAGACGTTTCTTGTGAAATTATAGCTCTTTTTTACAAGTACTCCAAAGAAAGTTTAATTTGGCAATGCTTGAATAAATTGTGTCTCAAAGAGAGAATTAAGAATGACTCAATGAAAATTTAATATAGTAATATGAAGAAAAGAAGATGTAGAGAGTGAGAGACACATTTACAAATAAGAAAGGGAGGGGTGAGAGATATTATACAATATATGGGAGGATATATTAGGATTTTAAAGTTCATGCAGATACACACATACTTATATGACAAATGTAGCAACCAAGACTTCTATCCTGTAACCTTAATCTCATGCAGTTTGTCACAGAACCTTCTATTGGGTACAATTCTGATATGGCTCTGTGGCCTTTATGTGTTTTTAAGACTTGCAACTCCATCCTTTGTTAGCTTTGCATTGATCACTTGCCTGTGCTGTAATACAAAAGTGACAACTACTTAGAAATCTATGTCATTGTTTCCCATCACTCATTTCTTTTATTTTTATGCTGAATCTTGTAGTGATTTTTTTTCCTTTTGTGTTTTTATCAGCTGTTTGTAGGTTTTCATCTGCAATTATTGTTGCTTCTTCTTCATCACACAATAATGGTATGGTGCTACATACAAAAGACATATTTTAGTAAAATTAAAGCTAAGACATTATGATGAAGATGTAGGTTTTTTCATCTCCAAATATCTGAATAAGAGACATAAGTGCTTACTGGTGCATTTGAATGCACTCATACATTTTAAGAAATGGTAAATGAACAGGTTTGTGGAATGCTCTAACTCAGCCTAACCACTAATCTTTCCTGTTTAATTTCTTTGCTGGATGTCCAGTCAGTGTGCATGTTCGACAGAGTGTAAGTATCTTGAGAGAAAAGTTGGGTATAAAAGGCATCAGATGTGGTATGAAAGAGAGACGACTGTGCTGGTATGGTCATGTGATGCATATTGACAAGGACAGCTGTGTAAAGAAGTGCCGATCTCTAACTGTGGAGGGAACCTGTGGTAGAGGAAGATATGGGACAAGGTGGTGGAGTATGATTTTCAATTGTTGGACCTCACAGAGGCAATGACTAGTGACCGAGAGCTTTGGCAACATGCTGTGCTTGAGAAGACCCGTCAAACCAAGTGTAATTATAGTTGTGGCCGATGCCAGTGTTGCTTAACTAGCACCCATGCTGGTGGCACATAAAACACATCTTTGAGCATTGGGCCTCACAGAGGCAATGACAAATGAGCAAGACCCTTGGTGATTTGCTGTGCTTGAAAGGAAGATCCATCAAGCTAAGTGAAATTATAGTCATGACAGATACTCATGTCATGCAACTGGCACCCATGCCGGTGGCACATAAAAGCACCCATTACACTCTTGGAGTGGTTGGTGTTAGGAAGGGTATCCAGCTGTAGAAACCATGCCAAATCAGACTAGAGTCTGGTGCAACCCCTCAGCTTGCCAGCCCTGGTCAAACCATCCAACCCATGCCAGTATGGACATTAAATGAAAATGATGATGATGATGATGATGAATATCTTGTCTAATTATTGTGTTTGTAATATAAAGCCTCTTTCATTGGCTTACTACAAAGTTGGATGAACATTAAAATAATTCCACTAAAGTAATGATAGGTAAAATAAGATGAATATATATGATCTTTCAGTTTTCATTAACCAAATTCACTCACAAGGCCTTGTTCAATTGCTAGAGGTACCACACAGTAGGACTGTACCCAGAACCATGTGGTTAGGAAGGAAACTTCTTACCACACAGCCACGCCTGTACTTATATTACTGAACAACAACAATAACAAAACAAATGCCCTGATGCAATACCAGGCAGTGGTTCTCATGGTTTTTGATCTTAACTAATTGGAAGTGTTACCATGTACATTGCTTTGTCTTAGTATAAAAGATGGGCTACAGCAAGTATTCTGCTCATTACCACAAATTTGCTTGTCAGTTGCTTGACCGTAACCAGTTGAGCATGTCCCTTAGTGGTTGACAATATGTGCATCTCTGATCATGAGCACAAGTAGTGGGAGAGCATCATAGCCATGTGTTGAAAACAATTCCTTGGGTTTGAATAATTCACCTCTGGAGACATGGGTGTTTCATTCATCATACTTAAACAAACCTTATTCAGGAACCTTTTGAGTGGGATGGGTTACTCAAACCAAAGAAAATTCTAACTGGGCCCTGACCTGCAAGGTCATGTGCTGTCTATCTTGATATGAGATCATCATGTTGTGCACATGTGGTTGTGATGCATATGCCTAATGCACTCTTATCAGATGGGTAGTTGTGATGGGTATACTGGGCTTTATATATTTGTACCCTAGTGTCACTTAGATGGCATGCGCTGCTCTCTCACTCAATAATAATAACAATAGTTTCTGATTTAGGCACAAGTGCAGCAATTTTGAAGGGAAAGAAGTTAGTTGATACCACCAGCACCAGTATTTGACTAGTTATTTTGTTGATTGTGGTGAGATGAATGGCAAAATTAATCTTGGCTAGACTTGAACTCAGAGTGTAAAGAGTGAGAAGAAATTCCTCAAAGTATTTTTTCCAATGTTTTAATGATTCTGGCAATCCCCCATTCTTGTGATTGATAATAATAATCAAAGAATCTTTATTTCTAACTCAGTTAGTAGCTAGAATTGATTACTGATCAAATTTAATTTACATGATATAGATACATACATACACGTGCGTGCATGCACATGCATACACACGTATGCATGTATGTATATGATTTCTTCTGTCCATATTTTGTATTCAAATTACATTAGTGCACAGCTTTATTTTATTTTCTTATTTCCTTGGGGGTGGAGTCGATAAAAATAAGTATTAGTTGTGTATGAGTAAAATCATTATTAGAAGTTATAAAGGACAAAGTGAAGTGATTAGAAGCTAATGTACAATGTAAGCAATTTAGAAAGTGCTAAGGAGAAAAACAATAGTAGTACAGCAGCAAAAAAAAAGGAAAAACAATTTGAGAGAAAGAGAAGTATGTGGAGTTTTTAGTGTTATTTTTTTTGCTTAATAGTATGATTTCTCAGCTTTCAAGTTAAAAGAAATAAATGAACAAATAAATAAAGATTAAAGATTTCAGCTGTTGTTGTAGGTTTTTCTTGACCCAACATTTTGTTTCCAACCTAATGAGATTTCTATTTGAAAGGTTTCGTTTTTACAAACAATTTCTTCAAAACACAGAAATGAAACAAATACAACTTAACACACAGACCCAGACACACACAGAAACACACACGCACACACACAAATACATGAACACCATGCACATATATGCACTCAGAAATACAAACAAATGTGCATACACATACACTCCTATATATACACACAAATCAGAAAAATGTGTACACAAATCAGAAAAATGTGTACACAAATATACATACACACTTTTACATATATATACTTTATTGAGGTCATCATTGTCTTATGACCTATGTGACTTACAACCAATTGACTTTATGATGAATGACCCGCCAGCTCCCGGCAGCAATAATAAATAGTCCAGTTGAAATCTAATGGGTTTAATTTCTTAGAAATTAACCTATCTATGGGTGATGTCAACTGACAAATGCTTCCTCTAGGTTTGGTTATCGATTGCCACTGTGATTATCCCAAGTGTTGGATGAATATCCTATCGAGGAGTCATCGACACAACCTCATATTTGTTTATAAGATGACTGCTTGAAACTCCAAAATTTTTGACTAATGTCAGTGTAATAGTATAATACAGAATGCTGTGTGTGACTTTTACCTGAGAATGTACCTTAAGAATGTAAAAATATAAAACAAAGCTATGTAAGCCTATAGGCCAACTTACGACCAATCAGTCGGAACCAATTGCGGTCGTAAGTCGATGAAGACCTGTATATATACATACATACATACATATATATATATATATATATATATATATATGACTGAAGAAGGGGAATTTTCCTTGTGTTGTATGTCCTGTAGTCTATTTTTTTGTTGTTTAAGAAAAATGTCCATTTCCTTGGTTTTGTGTTTATGTTTTTGTTTCTCATTGTATTTGACGTTTTTTTTGTGTCCTGTACCCATATATGCATGTATATATACATGTAGAGGTAGGTATGTACATATATGTATGTATATATGCATATGTTTTATTTATTAATTTATATATATATAGGAGAGGAAAAAATAATAAGGCAGAATGCTAAACTGAAAGTAAATTTTAATAAAAATTGGTGTATGAAAAATTAAAAGAAATCAAACAAGCTTTCATTGCAAGGCAAATTTTCAAGATTTGGAAGGGAAGAAAAAATTTCTAAACTGAGGAAGGGGAAAAAAGAAATTTACAATGTTTTTTAAAAAAATAATAAATATATACAAAAATGAATAAATAAGTATACCAATACATTGTAGTGTCTTTATGCTTTTAAAGTTCAATATTAGTTCATGGAAAAACTTCTTTGGAGGATTAGGATGCATGTGTTTTGGTGTAGTGTTTTGTTTGAAAAAGTTGGATGTTTATGTGTCAAAACAGGAAATGGAGTAGGAGTTATCCAGTTTCTGTGAGTAAGGGGAGACAATTCTGTGGATTTTATATTCTTTAATTGGAATGCTGGATTTTTTGTCAAACAGGATGCTTATATCTATTTTTTGTCAGACAGGATGCTAGAAAAAGGAAAACGCTCACCGTGGAGTTTGCATATTAAGAAGAGTTTGGAATTTTTCAATAAAAAGATTCTTCTTGTTGATTCTTTCTTGTGTAGAGATTCTGTCTTTACATTGACAGAAAGGGAATATATGAAATTTGGGATTTTTATTTCTAGTGTGTGTTTTCGAAGAGGAAGTAATTGTTTGTCAAAATGAACTTGAGTGATTCTGTAATGATGGTCTTGTTAATGTGGTTAAGAAATGCTTCTGGATGTTTCTCCAGCCAGAAATCAATTGCCTCAATACTATATTCATGTGGGATGTTGGTATAGTGGTTGATAACATCAAAGGAAACAAAGAATGCCTCCTCGTTGGTTGTTTTCGTGAGGTGCTTGAGCATGTCAAGATCGTCTCTAATGAAACTTTTGATGTGACTGAGGAAAGGTTTCAAAAGGATGTCCAGGAAATTGCTCAAGCGGTGTGTTTCACAGGAGGTGCCAGCTATGATCGGCCTTAGTTTTAGGTCCTCCGGTGTCTTAATGTTGATGTGGATGTCAAAGGAGAGTTTGCAGTCTTTGGTGATGGACTTGTTTTATGGACTTTAGGGAGGCCATAGAAGAGGTTGGGCTTGCATTTGAAGTTGGTGATGTAATCCTTTTCTTTTTCTGTGAGCTTTTGACCATGTTGTATGAGAGTGGTGAGGTTTTTGAGTGTTTTTTGTTGTTTATAGTTAGTGATTATTTCATAGAAAGAGTTGTCATTAAATAATGAAAGTATTTGTAAAAATCTGTATCCATAAGGACCACAGTACTACCTTTGTTGGCTTCTTTAATAGTAAGGCACTTGTCCTGTTGTAGGTCTTGTAGGTTTTTCCATTCATTACTATTAAAGTTGGACTTAACCTTGGTTTTGTATGGGGTAAAAGGGAGACTCTGGCTGTGGTTGCAAAAATCATCCAGTGCTTTATTTCTTCCTTTGGATGGTAGGTAGTTACTTTTATTTTTAACAATTGAATCATCCTCATTGTTGAGGTCTATAAAAGCTTCTGTTAGACGAAGTTTTCTGCAAAATTCTGAAATGTCATCCTTGATCTCCGGGGAGTTGTGTTCTTGGGGTGGGTGTGAATTTCAAGCCTCTGGCTAGGATGCTAATTTGGGTTGGTGTAAGGGTTTTTTATTAGAGAGGTTTGTTATTTTAGTTTTCTTTTTATGGGTCTGTGTAAGTGGTGGTGCCTGTTTTTTCACTGTCTAAAAAATGGTTATTGAAGTAAGGGGTGTAGTGATTATTATATGTATATATATATATATATCTGAGGAAGGGATATCCATAATATCCCAGAAACAGCTGTAAGACTATTTCCTTATAAATGTCCTGAAAACTCTTTACAGCCTTGGTTTTGTTATCTCATTCTGTCTAATATATATATATATATGTGTGTGTGTGTGTGTGTATACATATATATATATATATGCATGCTAACACAAGACCCACATTAGACCCCTCACTTATATCATTATCGAACCAAAAGTTTGGGTCTTCTAGATACCAATACCTCTCATATATATATATATATATATATATATATGAGAGGTATTGGTATCTAGAAGACCCAAACTTTTGGTTTGATAATGATATAAGTGAGGGGTCTAATGTGGGTCTTGTGTTAGCATGCATATATATATATATATATATATATATGTATACACACACACACACACACATATATATATATATATTAGACAGAATGAGATAACAAAACCAAGGCTGTAAAGAGTTTTTATTTCTAGTGTGTGTTTTCGAAGAGGAAGTAATTGTTTGTACCAATACCTCTCATATATATATATATATGAGAGGTATTGGTATCTAGAAGACCCAAACTTTTGGTTCGATAATGATATAAGTGAGGGGTCTAATGTGGGTCTTGTGTTAGCATGCATATATATATATATGTATACACACGCACACACACACACATATATATATATATTAGACAGAATGAGATAACAAAACCAAGGCTGTAAAGAGTTTTCAGGACATTTATAAGGAAATAGTCTTACAGCTGTTTCTGGGATATTATGGATATCCCTTCATCAGAGATGGTGTGAGAAGGTTAAATAGAGGAAATATTTGAGTTCAAATTATTATGGAAAAGGAGGAGATAGGAAATATAGAGGGCAATAAGAGAATGAAAGTAGAAATAAGATATATAAAGATATTGTAGTTGTAGTTCCATTATTCGAGGAAAATGGTGTATAGAATTGGTAAAAAAGTTTCCTGTACATGGCATGTAAGTTCCAATAGCAGTTCATGTTTAGTCATTTCAAAGTATGGAGCCATGGAATCTGTGTTGCTCATTCAAAAGGGTTTTGTGGTGTGAATGAAAATGTATTGGTAGTATTTGTGGTTAGATGTGTGGAGAAGTGGTGTGTATGATTAGAAAGAGGATTTGGTGGGCTTCCCATGTTTACAGAATAAGAGTGAAAAGCCTAGTTTGGAAAAGCAGTCTCCATTGTTTCAATAATTCAAGAGGGATGTTTGCATGTGGGGATATTCAGTTTCACACAATTCATGATGTTTTCAAAGTCTTGATGTGATGGTGGTACATTCATCTTTAGTTATTTGAAATGATGTGGGATATTTCTTCTGTTGTTGTTGAATTCTGATTCAGTGATGAGGGGAAAAAATGTAACTTCTATTAGTTGAGCATATCTTGTAGCTCCTTCTGGATGTTGGTGTTGTCAGATTCATGCAGGACTAAATATTTACTTTATGGTTAAAAGATAGATAGAAAATGTATATATATAGAAGATATAGAAAGTAAAAATAAATATATACTAAAAGGAACACATACAAAAGCAACGCACTTTAATTGTACGTGTATCAGTGACAGTGTTTGACCATAGCCAAGTGACTGGATCCAGTAACAGAGTAAAAGAGATTCTGCACACACATGTGGCACATACAATAAAAATAACTACACCATAACAAACCACAGCACATATCCAAGGCACATAGACCTGCTCTTGATAGTGCAGTGGAAGCACATAATTAATGGATCCTCTTCAGTAACTTAATCACTGGGAAAAGAGCACTTGGAAGTTTTTAAGCCATTACAGAAAGCAGCTAAAATCAATCCTCAAAATGGCTTAAATAACTCCTCTAAATATGGGAAAGTGAAGCCCAGAAGTATTCCAATTAGTATCACTCTCCATTATTGTTATAATTAATATTTCAGAAACCCAAAGAAAAAGACATGTTGAAGAAAAATGTAAAGAATGCAAGACACAACAACAACCATACCCTCTGCTAACTCTTCTTTGTCATCTTTGCTCCCATCTGTTTTGTATGAAGTTTGGCTTTTCCATTCTTAAATGCCATTGATATTGAGAAACAATTTAGTCAGGCAGGAACTGCAGTTCTCAGAAGCATGAAACAGCTGCCGCTACCACTGATATATCGATCAATATGTATGTATGTATGTATGTTCTCTCATCGCTATCTTCACTGTTTGAGAAGAGTATTAAGAATAATCTCATTCGAGATTACAAACATCTTCGGCTAGTTCAACATTGTTGTAAACACTAATTCGATTGGCTGACACGTTGGTCTCTACTACGTTCGCATCGCTGGTTATCACGTGACGCGATTTGCCTCCGCTTATTTTCGCGCCATAGTTCCAAGCAGCCAATCACAGCTTTCCATTTCTGAAGTTCATTTGGAGCCGTATAAGCCTTATATAAAGAAGGTTTTTCAGACAAATATTCGTCTTAGGCTTTTAGTTCTTTTCAGAGCTAAGTCTCTGACCACAGAGCTCGTCTTAGGTTTCAAGTCCTTCTCAGGGCGAGCCTCTGACCACACAGAGCATACTCGACCATGTTCCAGTTTCGAAAGGCAGGCGACCACCATTAATACAAGATGTTACAGATTCCTCTCATACTGTTAGTGTGATAATATCACCACGAAAGAACGGTTACAGGATATCTATAACTAGAGAAAAATAACCAAGCAGAATATATGATGAAGAAGCAGCGGAAACCAAACGCCAAACATCGAAGATTTAATTTGTACACAAGACAACTACAGATTCAGCTATAGCGGTTAGGTGAAATTCTTACCACGGAAAAAACGGCTACAGTTAACACATCTGGAAGTATATTCATATCAAGAGAAAGATAAACGCAACAAGCGATTCAACAGATGTCAGCTCCGAGACACAACATCTTGATATTGAACTCTTACACCTCGTGTACCTCATAAACAGTAAATCAATTACCTGTCTTTAGTTCTTGTAAGAACTAGCTTCAGAGACAGAGCTAAACAACAAAATGATACAATGGTTCCTTAACCACTATGCCAATGTACGCTCAACCACCAAAGACTGCTATCTTCCACCATCAGGTACTTTTCTATGTCAACCACGTTCATTGTTCTGTCACACACTAACACACAGACACAAACACGTGTTGCATGCTCCCATACACTTCCAACCTTAACTTCATTGTAAATAAAATCTTATCTTGCCTCTCAAACAGTGACTTGTTGTCAATCCCTTATGTTCTATTGTGCTGCATGTATAAATGGTTTGTCTAACTCATTAAGAATGGGATCGCGTGCGATTGTATTTCCTATACGATACGACCGTACATGATCCTATTTTTATATATGTATGTATGTATGTATGTGTGTGTGTGTGTGTGTATGCATGCATGCATGTATGTTCACAAAGGTATGTAAAAAATTGTACACACACTTGTTTCTGTAATCTTTTAAAACAAAAGCAGGGGTGGAACAATTGCATCATTTTTTGACATAATCTTGCTTTTCGATGTACTTCTTCAATCAGTCCACATGTTTGCATATTCCATTAGAGAAGAAAGTTTTGGGGCCGGTTATGCAGCCATTTATGCATTGTTTTCTATGCTTCATTGTCCACAGTAAATTCTTGACCATGTTAAGGATGTTTGAATGGTCCAAAGATAGTTGAAAGGGGTGAGATTGGAATGTATGCAAGGTGTTTCAGCAACTTGAAATACAATTTTTTTCAAGGTTTTAACTGTTTGGGTAGCTGTCGGTGGGCCTGCATTGTCATGCACTTTCTTTGACAATAGACCTCAGCATGTGGTGCGAATTGTTGGTTTCAGTTTGTGGGTCAGCATTTCACTGTAGTCTACACTAGTGACTATAGACTCCTTTCCCAGGTGATGTTCCAGTAAAAATAGCTTTTGTGTCCCCAAAAATGGTTAGCATCACTTTTTCAGCAGAAAGTTGAGTCTTGAGTTTTTTTTACACAGGTATTTCTGAATGTTTCCACTCCATTCTCCTGTGACTATTCTCTTTAAAAAAAACAAAAAAACCTTTGCCTTCATAAGTTGTAGCAGTCAAGTATGCATTGATAGATCTCCACATGATTGTGCTTATGTGCTTCAGTAAGCTCTCTTGGCATCCATCTCACACATACTTTACAAAAGCGAAGCTTGTTGTGGATGATTTTGTACACAAAACCAAGACTAATTTGCACAAAACATCTCATCTCATCGATGGTCACTTGTCAGTTCACTACAACCATCTCTCAAGCTTGTCAAGTCTTCATGTTAGTGGTGAAAGTTGACATGCATCCTGCTCCCTCTTTGTGCTTCACACTTGTTCAACCAATTTTAAACTTCTTGATCTACTCATACACACTTCTACATGGTTGTACTGAAAACCTGTGACAAATATCAGCACCTAACACACCTTCAGACCAGAAAAATTGAATCACTGATTTCTATTCTTCTTTGGTGTACACAAAGATTACTTTGTAACACAAGAAAGAAAACTGGGGTGATCATCATCAAACTTCAGTTATATAACCACAAGAGTACCACTTTTTAACATGCAAACATGAAAGACAGTGAGGCCAACCTAAACAACTTTTGGTGAAAGTGCAGATAATTTTTGACTTTCCTTATATATATATATATATATATATATATGAGCAAAATGCCCCTCGTCCAATGGATGGTGCTGAATTGTCAAACATTTAAACCAAATTTTCTCAAAACAACTTGTCCGACCATTCCATAGGCCTCCCCTTTGAGAAACACTGATTTAACCTAAATTTGAGACACCAAACAGGCCGTTTTTTATTTTGCACAAACTGCATGTGCATCTTTCTCGTGTACGCGTAGTATCGATTGCAACACCTGATGTACTTGCACATACAAATGCACATTCCCATGGCTTTATCGATCGCATTCTCACCTGGAATCGATTTTTGTAATTTTTTCAAGACTTATACACGCCCTGATACCATCGGTATCTACATATCAAATTTGAGTGCAATCAGATGGAGGATGCCCGAGATCCTAGAAGACACACACACAGACAGACAGAACAGATTTTATATAATAGATATATACATATGTATAATAGAAATGTCAATTAAACTGTTGTTGTTATTATGTTAACCATGGCCATCTCCAAAGAAAATCTGTATTCAGTAATTTGCTTAAGCAAAAATGGATCAAACATGTTGAAAATAAAGAGGATTATGTTATAAAGTAATCTATTTGTTTTAAATTCATATTTTGTGCACTTTTAATTTTCTCAGTTGTTGATGTAAAAGGTTTGAAGAGAAATTAATGGAAAAAAAATGGTACCCTTCTTTGGAGCTATCAGAAGGTAGAACAATTATGGTTAGCATGAAAATACTATCATCATCATCTCTATTGTTTTAACATCCATTTTTCTATTCTTGTATAGATCAAATGAAATTCATTGAAGTAGATTTTCTGTGACCAGATGTCCTTCTCACCACCAACCTTCACAAGCAGAGTAATATTTTCCAATGGCTGGACATGTTTTCATGGAAGACTGGAAATGAAGAATGCCACTTCTATGAAGATACTTGTTTACGACTATCACATGATGTCAAGACAAAGAGATACAAACACGCAGACACACAAACACATACACAAATATACAGGAAGGTGCTGAACAATTTCTGGCTTTGGATAAAAGAAAATACAGGAGGATCAGTTGATTATGATTTTATTCAACATATTCCCCTCACACACTTATTGCAGCAGTCCTCCAGTTTTTGTAAGCCCTGTAAAAGAATTCGGAAGGTTGGGCCTCCAGCTAGGCTTTTCATGATAAATTTAAAGCTAGGACCTTTTCAGTAGCCCCTTGAATATGACAAGCTTCTTTCAATTTCTATTTTTCACAAGGCTTTGGTTAGCTGAGAGCTATAGCAGATGATACTTGCTCAAAGTGCCATGGAATTAAACTCACGGTGCCATGGAATTGAACTCAAGGTGTCATGGAATTAAATTGAGCCATGTATCTCCTTTACTGCAGCTCACCTGTTTTCTGTCCTCCTTCTTTATCTCTCTCCCTCTCTCTCTCTGGCCAGGTAGCCATGTATCTCTACAGTAAGACACCTGTTTCTGCCTCTCTGTTACACTTGAACCTTTTATCATCTGACACAAGATCACCTCCTACAGTGCCCTCAAGGATTTTTGTCTTGCAAGTTACTTGGTGACCCTGCTAGTGGTGGTGCCATGCAAAATGCATCTAGTACAACTGTAAAGTGGTTGGCATTTGGAAGGGCATCCGGCTGTAAAACCATGCCAAAACTGATCTCACTTGTGCTTGTGCCACATAAAAAGCACTCTGGCCACTCTGCTGGGTGGTTGGTGTTAGGAAGGGCAACAAACTGTAAAAACCATACCAAAACAGACTCAAGGTCTGGAGCAGGCTCCTGCCTGGCCAGCTTCTGTCAGACTGTTCAACCCATGCCCACATGGAAGGTGGACATAAAACGATGATGATGTGGATGATGATGATGATGATAGTGATGATGATGATACACATGTACACATAAAATCATAGATAGAGAGGTGAATACAGTCATAGTTTCAATGTACATGTAAATACACACACACACAAACACACATATATACATGTGCATGCATATTTACTCTCAACCCAGGCTTCCATTGGTATTTATTCTTTGACTCCAGTAATTATATTTTTTTAAAATTATTTTTTTCATAGTATTAAGGTGAATTAATTTTCCTTTGCTATCTAGGAAAAAAAAAAAAGCAACAAAAACTGAACTATTTTTCTTTCCCTCCAGTCGCAACACTGCAAGAGTTATGGAATTATCTTGTGTTGCCAAGCACATACTCAACATAGTTATAGAGTCTAGATTTAAAAAATGGTGGATGAAATATAAAATATAAAAAGCCACCAGCTTAGAGAAGCGTAGTAATAACAATAAAAACATTGACAAATATTCATGATTTAAATTTATTATTAAAATTTCAGAGATGGTTGTCATGTTTGTTTGACAACATTTCTGATTATGTAAGGTCATTCATAAGGTACAGGCAACTTTTCTTTTGTAAAATTAATAACATTTTTTCTTTACTTTTGGTTTTGTAAAGAATTAAAAAGAAATATTTCGTCGAAATAATATCTGAAGGTTTATTGCATACACACACACAGACACACAATATACATACATATATATATTGGATGTTAAATGATGATGATGATGATATATATGTGTATGTATGTTTGTGTGTGTGTGTATATATATATATATATATTTATATACACACATATATAATACACATACACACATTAGTATGTATGAATGCATGCATGTATATATGCATGTATGCGTATGGAAGTAAGACAGCATTATTAGTGGTATTGTCATGGATATAAATATTTTGATATGGAGATGGTAGGTATGAACTTTGAAATTACTATTATATTTCTATCATATATATTTCTTTATGTATGCATGTACATGTATGTGTGCGTTTGTGTATGTAAATGGAAAAAATCAAATTTTAACTGATATTGTCATAGATGTAAACATTTCATTACAGAAGTGATGGATATGAAGACTGAAATTACTATTTGATATATATATATATATATATATATATATATATATATATAGATAGATAGATATGTATGCATGTATGTATGAATATATGTAAATATTTATGTATTTATTTATTGGTGTAGCATTCCTTTTTTTTACACTCTTTTTTACACCCAACTGTGTAAAACTCAATAAAAAGTATATGGCACTATTTCCTGAAGTACTGTGTACTTTAACTTTGACTGTTCATATGCACACTGACATTTACATGCACTAGCATGCAAGCACATGCACACACTATTATCACCCCCATCTATTATCACCTCTCCTACTCTGTCACAATCTCCTTTTGCCATCATTTTCCTTTCTTCACAGACCGAATGTCCATCATGTAACATCTGCTCTCAAACCAATTTTTAAACCATTCTCGAATTCTTTGCAACATTGGATTACGTTGACTTTCTGGAAACTTTGCTGTCTACTAGATTTCATTAAAACTTTCTTTTAACCTGTGTAAATTAACTTATATAGCATTCCTTTTTCATGCCCTTTTTACAATCAATTCTCTTTTTTTCCATGTACTGTATATATAAATATTTCTTAAGCCTTCTCTTCCAAACCTCTCTATTTTCAATGCAATCTTATTACATTTCCTTGCCTTTATAGTCTCTTGACTGGACTTGTACCTGTTTTGTGGTTATAAATTTTTTTGCTTTATAGCATTCTTTACATTCCGTTTTTTATATCCTTTTTATAATCCCCTCTCCCTTCTTCCATTCTGTCATTTTTCAATGTTCACATACCTTTTGACTAGATTGACTAGGTTGACCAGATACTTACCGGATACTTACTTGAGCTGTATTTTAGGTCTTGATGCTCTTCTTGACAATAACTATGCATTTAAAACACACAGGTCTAAAACACACATGCACACGCACACACACACATGCATGTATATAAGTATAAAGTAAACTTGTGTTTATTTACATTTTTTAGCTGTAAATACTTTTGCCCCTTGCTACATGTATTTTTATTTCTGTTCTATGACCGCTGGTAGCATTACAACTACCCAGCTGCAAAACATTAATAATACCAGATTACCATAGTCTGGCACATACATATACACTCACTAACAGTTCTTTGGACAGGCATGGCTGTGTGTTAAGAAGCTTGCTTCTGGTTGAACAGAGAGGACATTGTAGCTTGAGCTCCGTCCTAAAAAGAAAAAAGAACAAAAACAGTGTTCTTCACGCACCTGTTGAAGTCGTCACGCTGGTATGCAGCTGGCGAAAGTTGAACTGAAAGACGCTCTACTGTAAGGTAAGACTTTTTGCTTTTTGAGTCAAGTTGGATTTGTTGCCTGTTGGTTTTATTTTTTGAACAGACAAGGAGTCCTTACTGGATTCAGGGCTTTTTGTCTGCCTTGCTGTGGAGACGTGTGTGTTGTCTCACATAATTGTGAGAAGTTGTATTTGAAAATTTTTGTGCCCATGTGGATTAAAAGGATTGGCCAGGCGTACCTTTTGGCCGAAAATTTATTTCTTTGCCTGGATTTGAACTCTCTTTTCACAGCTATCATTTATTTAAAAAAAAAAGAACTTTATTTGAACTGTTATTTTTATTTTTTCTTCCCTTCTGTTGTGTCTTCTTTCTTTTTTTGTGTATCTTTCTTTATTTGAAAACGTATTGACGAACTGTATTTGAACTTTTTATTAAAAAAAAAAAATGACAAAGAAATATTAGTATGGGAATTAACACCTCCCAAATCATGGCTAAAAGAGCTCGAAAGGAAGACGGTGGTGTTGAGGACTTATTTAAAGTCGCTTGATACCATAACCGTCTTCCCGAAAGCCACAATTTTGAAAGAGCTGGTAGAATACATGCCAGCTATTAAATTTATTTCACTGGGAGTCAAATTTGCAATGGTCTGGTTGCTATTTGACTCCCCCAAAGAAGCTTGCAATTTTGCAAGCCAGCCCCTCGAAGGGGAGGAAATAATGTTTCTTCCCAGTTATTGTGGAAAGAAGTTAACGAGGGCTTGGGTTTGCGGCTTGCCACACGGAATTGAGCCCGAGTGGATAGAGGACTCTATCCGCTGGGGTCTGGGTGGTAGCAGTACCAAGCTGCTCAAAGTAAAAATTTTGGGAGGGGTCAAAAGCTGTGTTGACCCTATGGAAACAATCAGCCGAAAGTCTGGTTTTCCCAGATTTTTTGAGGATGGCTGGGTCTAGGTATCCGGTGATGCTCGAGGGACGCCCCCCCCCAAGTGTCACCTGTGCCTGGAGACCGGCCACATCAAGAAAAACTGCCCCAAGGACCAAAATAGGATCCTGGAGCAGTTAACAGAGGAACCACTCCCTGCTCCCTCAATGGAGGGAGAGAAGGAGGAGGATGTCAAGGAGGTTTCCACCTCCTCGAAAAAATGAAAGCGAAAGGTGGGCAACAATGGTTGCCCACTGAAGAACCCGAGAGCTGCAGGAGAAAAGGAGGACCTGCTGGACACAACAAGGGAACACCACCCTCCCGCAGCCCAAGGGAAAAAGAAAAGAAAAAAGAAAAACGGGACATTGCCGGTGGGTTGTGACACGCTGCCGGCGTGTCCCGATTCTCCTTTGGCGGGTGTGCTGCTGGAGGAGGAATTTTTGGTTCTCTTCCACAAGGGAGGAACCTTGCAAAATGAAATAAAAAAAATTGAAAGGAAGTGCCGGTGGGAGGGGCTTCTGTCCTACACGAGGACCCTGAGTGGCCTTCGCAGGTGGCTGTGGAGATCATATGGGAGAACGATCTACGGAAGATAATGAACTCCTTCCCGAAGGATTCCTTCAGATTTATGTTGAAACCTTTAAGTTCGGAACGGACCAGGTGCTTCGATGTAGCGAGGAGCCTGGCCGGGTGGAAACATTGAAGAGGTGTATTACCTCAAAAGAGACTAAAAATGTAAAAAGTGAGAGGATTATTGCCTCGTGTTTGTGTTTTATTTTTAATTTTGAACTGTGTAAGAGGTTTATTGCCTCATTGTTTTAAAAAAAAAAAAAGAAAAAAAAAGAACAATGTTTTAGAGAAGCGAAAGTCGGCGGGCGCTTTTCGTGTTCTTCCATTCTTATCATCCATATATCATCATCATTCATCCCATTAATATCTCTGTCTAGCCCCCAAGCTTCTCTCTGTGTGCTGCCCTTGTGGCAAATTTAATGAAATAAAGAAGCTTGCTTCCCAACCACATGGTTCTGGGTTCAGTCCCACTGTGTGGAACTTTGGCCAAGTGTCTCCTACTATAGCCTCGGGGCGACCAAAGCCTTGTGAGTGGATTTGATAGATGGAAACTGAAATAAGGTCATTGTATATATATATATATATATATATATATATGTATATATTTATGCGTGCATTTTTGTGTCTGTTTGTCCCCCTACCATCACTTGACAACCAATGTTGTGTTTACATCCATGAAATTTAGTGGTTCAGTAAAAGAGGCCAATACAGTAAGTACTAGGCTTACAAAGAATAAGTCCTGGGGTTGATTTCTTTGACTAAGAAACCCTTTAAGGTGGTGCTCCAGCATGGCCACAGTCAAACGACTGAAATAATTAAAAGAATAAAAGAATATGCCAAAAAACAAACCTCTAAAGAAATACAAACTGTCACGTGTAAATTTACACACATAGATACATACACCAAGATATTTTTCTCAAAACCATAGAAATCAAAGTCCACAAAAGAACATATATCATTTATTCACAAAATCCTTAAAATCACTCAGCAGTGAAAGATACCATTAATTAGGGATATAGCTAATAGAGATGTCCTTAATTACCTTTTTTAAATAACCCCTTCAATAACAACTTTTCTAATGAACATTTATTTAAAACCTTACACCTATGCATGCATAGACACACACACACACACACACACACACTCAAAAGGTTGTAAATACACCTCCAATATTCAGCTGTAACAGTTCTTGCCTAAAGATCACCGTGGTGTGAAACTCAATGACAAAAACTCTCAGTTTCAGTTTTAATAAAAAATTATCATATCCCTTACAACATGTATTAAGCATTCCTCCCTCATTTGCTCAGGATAAACAAATGTGCACTCACACACACGTATGTATGTATGTCTACACACACACACATGCATATATATGTATATGTGTGTGTGAGTGTGTGTGCATATATATATATATATATATATATTATATATCTATGTGTGTATATATATTATATATATATACATACATTCATACATATACATACATATACATACGTACACACACACACACATATATATATATATGCATACATACATATACATACATATATATACATACATACATATATATACATACATACATATACATACATATATATACATACATACATACATATACATACATATATATATATAGATATATATACATATATATATATACATACATATATTTACATACATATATATACACACACACACATATATATACACACATGCACATATATATATATATATATATCTCAGTGTATCGACTAGACTAATGGATGTTGTTATGCACTGCTGGTTATCATGTATAGATGAATGTGCATATATATGTGTGTGTGTGTGTACACACACACATATATATATGCATATGTAAACACGCATGCACACACATATATATATATATGTGTGTGTGTGTACATATATATAATGTATATAATTATTTTCTTTTCTTAACCAGTTATTTTATTCTGTATAGAACTGGAACTAAATTCTAAAATGAGAAATGGAAAGAAAATATATTATTGGTTCTGAGATTTCTGTCTGCAGTAGTGGAAATGGACAAAATTTAATCTGAGAAAGAAGGATATTTTTCAACTATAAGAAAGATTCTCAATTTACAAGAATACATTTCTTCTCTGCTTATATTTGTATATATATATTTTTTCTTTCATTTCTATGTTAATATAATAACTGCATCGTCAAGCAAATGATATATCTCTCAGATAACTTCATCTCAGCAACAACCATCATCATATTTTTGTCTTACATATTACAGTTGTTGTTTTTGTATAATATATATATGTATACATACAAATCTATACACTCATACATATACATACATACATATATGTGTGTGTGTATATATAAATGTATGTATATATAACTCTCTCTCTCTCTCTCTCTCTCTCTCTCTATATATATATATATATATATACATGTATATATAACTCTATACATCTTTTTTCTATCCATATATATGCAAACATATATACACACATGCACATATATATAAATGTAATGTAATATATTATATACATGCACACACAAACATGCATACATATATATGTGTGTGTGTTTATACACACACACACACACACATGGTGGGAGTTCACTCATGACTGAGTAAGACCAACTCCTAGACTCATTTCATTCTAAGAAACTTCCCAATTTGGTCTCTTCATTGCTGATGACATCTCACATAGCTCCTAAGGCCTGCAAGGAACATAGAAATCATTCCACACAGACTACGTATCAGCCCCTGCCCCCAGCAACCAGACCATCTGAATGTTGGGATGTACAATACCAAGTGAGTCCACTGGCTAACCCACACAATCTGCTACACAAGGTGCACAAAAGATCATGCTAAATATCACATTGATAGATGGGGTGCTCCCATGACCACATTTGTGGCTGAGTAGGCCTGTTTTTGAGGAGCAGACATGACCATACTGATCACATGAGAAAGGCTCTTTCATATCCTCCTCAGGACGAGGGTTCACATCCTCCATATATTTACCATATTTATTAGGATGTTTCAACTCAGTGTATGCAATTCTGTTGTTTTTAAATTCTTTAATACTATTAGCAATCAAATACTTCCACTGCTCCCTGGTTGATGCAAGACTTTCTCAGGCTTTGATATTGATATTGATTTTTTTAAATGTGTTTTAAGATTGTCTTTGAAACACTTGTGTGGCTTGCCCCAGGGATATCTTCCATGACCAAGCTCACCAAACAACACCTGTTTAGGTATGTAAGTTTCCTCGCAATATAAAAGATGACCAGATCATCTATGTTAGTGTTTCATAATTGTGGATTTGATACTTTTCATTTTCACCAGCTGCGTTACTCTTGTATGAAGTACATAAGATCACCATGAGATATTCAGTCTATTACACAAGTATCACTCATGGAATCACTCAAGATTTTGGATATACTTGACAGTAGGTCATCCTGGGTTGACATCCATACAATAGTGCTGTTATGACACATGCTTGATAGATTTCAACCTTCTACTTTCATGTTTGATTATGACCAGAACCTTATGATCAAGCTTTCTGAACACATCACAGGTCTTAGGAAATCTATTGCTAATCTCCTGAAGTTAAGCATCAACCCAGAAAGCCTCTCATGCCTTAGGAGTTATTTACATATATATTCATAGGTGGATTTGAACCCAGTAGTACATTAAATAAATTTCATAAAGCATATACTATGTAGCTAATACAGTTCTAACAACCAGTCAGATGACCTTCTTTGGGTGCAGATGTATGTGTGTCTAGCAGCATCACTGTCCCAAATGTGGCAGCAGTATTCCACAGTTTCATGGTATTTTTATTACTGTTATAAAAGTTGTTGCTTTTGTTTATTGTTGTTATTGTTGTTTTTGTTGTTGTTTTTATTGTTTCCTGTTACATTTGAAATTGCTACTGTTGCCATTGTTGCTGTTCCCCTGTTGAAGTCAATGTAGTGGTGGTAGAATCTGTGGTGTACTGGAGAAAATACCTTGCTGTACTTACTTGCCCCTCTTTATGTTCTGTGTCCCAAACTGACCAAGTGGTTGACTTACAGGATGCATAAAATAGTGACTGACAAGTTATGTACTGAATGATTTAACTCTTTGGCAGTCAGATTACTCTGCCACATGTAATGCTTATTTATTCAAATTGCTTTGAATTAATCATGCATTATCTCATAGTTTCAAGATTCAATGATGTGTTATTTAGCTTTAGAATAGGGTAGGTGTGAGAGGCTAGATCGGGTCAGTTTGAACATAAAACAGGAAGAATATTTCAGCTGGATTTGGCCAGTTAAAATGCTGAAGGGTTAATTCTTTATGTCCGTCAGTAAAATTTTTGGCCTTGTGCTTTTGCAAGGAAATACTTATTTATAGCCTTACTGTTGTTGCTGTAGTTGTTGTAGTTATTGTAGCTATTGCTATTACTGCTGCTGTTGTTGATAGTTTTAGTTCCAGGTTAGACCTGATCAAGCAAACCTATGACCAAAGGAACTTCTCTCATGAACACTCTTCCTGCTTTTTGTTCTTCAGACATATGTCTAAGGATACATTATCTAATTTTTTTTGTTTTTGTAGACAGGAGGGTATGGTTTGGAAAAGATTTGGATGTTATTTCTAGCTGGTTGAGGGACTGTGTAGGGGCTTGTTATTCTTGCTACTTATTGCTCTCATCATCATTGTTATCATTATTGTCATCGTTGTCATCATCATCATCATCATTTAGCATCTGCTTTCCTTGCTAGCATGAGTTAGATGGTTTGACTGAAACTGGTAAGCCAGAGAGCTGCTCCAAGTACCAGTCTGATTTGGCATGGCTTCTATCACTGGATGCTCTTCCTAATGTCAACCAATCTAAGAGTGTAATGGGTGCATTTTATGTGCCACTGGCATGGGTGCCGTTTACATGACACTGGCATTGGCCATGACTATTATTTCATGCAATGTTATTTTAACACCACTTTTACCAATTCATGACAAAGTATATTAATGTTGATCACACCTGGTCAATATATTTAGTTACAGAAACATGGTTGAAAAGCAAATGTAAAATTGACACAGAAAACATATTACTTTCAATGGCACACTCAAATGAATTGTTTTGTTCTCTAATTGAAAGAGTCTTGAAGAATTTTAACCTTTGCTCTTCTTTCAAATTTCCAGCAAAATTCCGGTCAAAAATAATTGAAAGTCAAGTGCTATTAAAATTCCTGATTAGAACAAACTATTAGCCAAATTGGTAAGTGCTGATAGATTGAAATTTGAATTAAAGCTGCAACTAGAAAATGAAATAGTTAATCATTAAGAAATTAGAAAGAAAGAAAAAAATACCCCCCCCCCCCCCCCGCAAAAATAACACAAAACACAATTAAATTGAAAATGTAACAAAATTAAAATAAAACAAAAACTACAAATAAAGAAACAAACAAACATGAAAGGGGGGAATTAAATATGAATTAATTATAAGACGAAGACTTTTGAAAGAAAGCGCTTATGAAAAAATAATTCTTTTTTCTGAAAGATGGCAGGCTGGAGGAGGAAGACTCATTAAATCACTTCTTAAGAATTCTATGTTATTTATTGGTACTTGAGGGTTGGGGTATAATATGGTTTTAATATAGTTTATAGAATTATGCGATGGTACAGCAATTTATTTTCTCAATTGGTAAGATGTTGAGTACATTGGACAAATATCTGTGCGTGCGTGTGTGTTTGTGTGTGTGTGTGTGAGAGTGTACATATATTAGAGTAGAATATTAAAATAGTATAGTTTTCATAAAGCATTGTCTAACACACACACATATATATATATATATATATATATATATATATATATATATATATATATATATATATATATATATTATATATATATATATATCATATTATATTATATGAATGCTTTGAATATTTTTTAAGGTCAAAATAATGCAAGTTAAAAAATTAAAAATACAGGTCAATGATTAATACTATTACCTGGTATTTTAATATTTTAAGGTTAGAACTGTATCTTCAGAAAAATCTATGGAGAAAAGGTGTTGATAAGTGACACATACTACAGAGCAGAGACTGCAGCTATCAACACCTTTTCTCTGTAGATTTCCTGAGGAAGAGGTCTTAACCCTTAAATACTAGGCAACAGTACTGACCTTGATCTGCGTATAAAATCTTTTTAACTTGCATACTTTTGACTATAAAATAATATTTAAAACATTTATATATACATACAAACATGCATATATATATATATATGATGATGATGATGATGATGATGATATATATATATATATATATATATATATATATATATATATATATATACGCACTCATCCATTGTGTTAAAAAACCTGGTGAAGGATGTTAGCAAGAGAATCATGAACCTTTCCTTCAGCCAAGAGATTTTTGATGCAGCAACCCCTACTGTAATGAGGCTCTAGCTGGTAGCAGATTTAGGGACAGCATCTCCTACATGCTGGGCCCCAATATCCGTAGAATGAAGCATTGCAGAAATATTATTTGGGTTGCTCCACCTTTTCTCTTAACATAAAAACGTCTGTAGGTAGGATATTCCTTAAGTTAATAGATAAACATTTCACACATTCACATAAGTACAGATGTATTTTAAACAGGCACAACCTTAAGACCTCTTTTTTAGCTGTGCCCCCAATACTAAGAGGATTCTAGTTAGCACCCCAAAACCACAAGCGGAGGCAGGGACCACAACAGATGTCCAGTGAGAGGCCACTGCAAAACCAAAGGAGTCATCTATGAAGCTGAGGCTGACCCTAACAGCAGCAACAACATCAGCAGCTTCCCCAATGGCTACTACAGCAGCAGCAGAAGAGACACAAACAGAACCAATGGCAGTACCATCGCCAGCAATAACAACAATAATATGCTTTATTTAAAAGCTGCAGAAATATAACAAAAGCTGTTACTCAGAGTTTCATGTTCCTGTTCGTTGGAAGTTTTGTTAAAAAAAAAACTGTCCGACGAACAGGAACGTGAAAGTGAGTAACAGCTTTTGTTATATTTCTGCTGCTTTTAAATAAAGTATATTACTCTACCACTGGTATTTGAGTAATCTTTTTTCCACCTTGTTTCATATTTATGTTCTTACTCCAGTTTATATATGTATCTGTTACCCCACCGCCGCTTGACAACTGATGTTGGGATGTTTACAAACCCGTAACTTAGCAGTTCAGCAAAAGAGTCTGATAGAATAAGTACTAGGTTTACAAAGAATAAGTCTTGGGGTCGATTTGTTCGACTAAAGAATATATATATACATTCTTTTATTCTTTTACTTATTTTAGTCATCTGACTGTGGCCATGCTGGAGCAATGCCTTAAAGAGTTGTAGTTAAAGAAATTGACCCAGGACATATTCTTTGTAAGCCTAGTACTTATTCTGTTGGTGTCTTTTGCTGAACTGCTAAGTTATGGGGATATAGACCCACCAGCATCAGTTGTCAAGCAACGGTGGGGAAACAAACACAGACACA
This sequence comes from Octopus sinensis, assembly GCF_006345805.1. Lineage (NCBI taxonomy): Eukaryota > Metazoa > Mollusca > Cephalopoda > Octopoda > Octopodidae > Octopus > Octopus sinensis. Next base: position 121,737,018 of record NC_042998.1, read on the forward strand.
AATATATATATATATATATATGTGGTGGGGGAATAAATACAAATGCACACTCATGAATGTATACATACATACATATATGTGTGTGTGTGTGTGTATTGTATTGTGTGTGTGTGTATATATATATATATCTGTATATATATATATATATATATATATATATATATACACGAGAGGCTTCTTTTAATTTCCATCTACCAAATCCACTTACAAAGCTAAAGGCTATAACAGAAGACACATGCCCAAGGTGCCGTACAGTGGGACTGAACCTGGAACTATGCAACTGGGAAGCATGCTTCTTACCACACAGTCACGCCTGATATATGTATGTGTGTATATGAAGAGAAAGAGTGGTAAATGTGAAGACAAGGAAGCAGACACTTTTTCATCTTTTCACCTTCATTTGTCTTGTTTTTAATTACTTTTAATTTCCCCTTATTCAGTTACAATATTTCATCCTCCTGCTTTACCTTCCTAACCTCCCCTACTAACAGCATTACTCTGTTGTCTTTCTTTACTATATACCATAACCATGTTGCCTGAGATACATCAAACATTATCTGTCTATATTGTTTCATATATATATCACTGTGATCACCGTGACCGACCAGGCTATCAGATGTTGCTACACATCGCTGGTCACAATGCACTTCGCATTGTTTTAGCCATCAAATGACGCCACCCCGCTGGCTAAGTGAGCAGGCCAACAGAAGAAAGAGTGAGAGAAAGTTGTGGCGAAAGACTACAGCAGGGATCGCCACCCCACTGCCGGAGCCTTGTGGAGCTTTAGGTGTTTTTGCTCAATAAACACTCACACGCCCGGTCTGGGAATCGAAACCGCGATCCTACGACCACGAGTCTGCTGCCCTAATCACTGGGCCATATATATATATGTACACACACACTCTTTTAGTCTTTTTACTTGTTTCAGTCATTTGACTGTGGCCATGCTGGAGAACTGCCTTTAGTTGAGTAAATTGACCCCACAGCTTATTCTTTGTAAGCCTAGTACTTATTCTATCAGTCTCTTTTGTTGAACTGCTAAGTTACAGGGATGTAAACACACCAGCATTGGTTGTCAAGCAATGTTGGGGAGACAAACAGACACACAAACACATACATACATATACACATATATACATATATGACGGGCTTCTTCCAGTTTCTGTCTACCAATCCACTCATAAGGTTTTGGTTGGCCTGAAGCTATAGTAGAAGACACAGTTGCCCAAGGTGCCATGCAGTGGGACTGAATCTAGGACCATGTGGTTGGTGGGCAAGCTACTTACCACACAGCCATCCCTGTGCCTATATATAAGTTAGAGGTTATGCAACCATCTAAGGGATAATGGACAAGTAAAAGAGTAAAAGAGAGTAAAGAGTGTATATATATATATATCTGTATATATATATATATATATATATATATATATATATACACGAGAGGCTTCTTTTAATTTCCATCTACCAAATCCACTTACAAAGCTAAAGGCTATAACAGAAGACACATGCCCAAGGTGCCGTACAGTGGGACTGAACCTGGAACTATGCAACTGGGAAGCATGCTTCTTACCACACAGTCACGCCTGATATATGTATGTGTGTATATGAAGAGAAAGAGTGGTAAATGTGAAGACAAGGAAGCAGACACTTTTTCATCTTTTCACCTTCATTTGTCTTGTTTTTAATTACTTTTAATTTCCCCTTATTCAGTTACAATATTTCATCCTCCTGCTTTACCTTCCTAACCTCCCCTACTAACAGCATTACTCTGTTGTCTTTCTTTACTATATACCATAACCATGTTGCCTGAGATACATCAAACATTATCTGTCTATATTGTTTCATATATATATCACTGTGATCACCGTGACCGACCAGGCTATCAGATGTTGCTACACATCGCTGGTCACAATGCACTTCGCATTGTTTTAGCCATCAAATGACGCCACCCCGCTGGCTAAGTGAGCGGGCCAACAGAAGAAAGAGTGAGAGAAAGTTGTGGCGAAAGACTACAGCAGGGATCGCCACCCCACTGCCGGAGCCTTGTGGAGCTTTAGGTGTTTTTGCTCAATAAACACTCACAACGCCCGGTCTGGGAATCGAAACCGCGATCCTACGACCACGAGTCTGCTGCCCTAATCACTGGGCCATATATATATATGTACACACACACTCTTTTAGTCTTTTTACTTGTTTCAGTCATTTGACTGTGGCCATGCTGGAGAACTGCCTTTAGTTGAGTAAATTGACCCCACAGCTTATTCTTTGTAAGCCTAGTACTTATTCTATCAGTCTCTTTTGTTGAACTGCTAAGTTACAGGGATGTAAACACACCAGCATTGGTTGTCAAGCAATGTTGGGGAGACAAACAGACACACAAACACATACATACATATACACATATATACATATATGACGGGCTTCTTCCAGTTTCTGTCTACCAAATCCACTCATAAGGTTTTGGTTGGCCTGAAGCTATAGTAGAAGACACAGTTGCCCAAGGTGCCATGCAGTGGGACTGAATCTAGGACCATGTGGTTGGTGGGCAAGCTACTTACCACACAGCCATCCCTGTGCCTATATATAAGTTAGAGGTTATGCAACCATCTAAGGGATAATGGACAAGTAAAAGAGTAAAAGAGAGTAAAGAGTGTATATATATATATATATATATATATGTATGTCAATTTATATACATTTATAAAGAGAGAGAAAGAGAGAGTGTGTTTTGCAACAAACGAAAAAAGTTGTTTATATTGAATGATGATCCTATAAGATTTGTCTCATACCAAGACATATAAATAATGCCTCACCTCAGAAAGGGAAAAAAAACCTTAAAGAAAATGATTTGATTTTTAAAGAATATTTGAATTTAACTTCAAATTCATCCATTCAAAATTCTTAGAATAAAATGTACATTGAAAGTTTCAGAAAGATGCTATTATTTGCTAGGTGATGGGTTTGACAAGAAAAATGGAAACAAGCAAGAATTTTTCAATTTATATATGTATATACGTTATCCTGCTCCTCCTTTTATATTCCTTGGTAAAAGATTTTTTTTTTTTGAAGAATGTAGTGGAGTTTTTCTGTTAAATCTGATAAGCTATTAAATTTAAATGATTTTTATGTCCCAAGTTACACATTTTAATTTTATTTGGTTGGAATAGAAGTTATAATACAGAAAGATTTAGTTTACTTAGGTTGTTTAAAAATAAAATAAAATCTTTAGATATAATTTGAGAGATCGTTAGTGTTGTTAGAAGCCGAATCTATGTCAACATGGAAAAGTAAACATTTCAAAATATGAGTAAAAGTGTGAACTGAAATATATTTACCTTCCTATAAAAGAACAGTATTATTTTAAATTGCTAACAAGATTTACCTGACATTTTCTCATAAAAATTTATACCTACATACATGCATGGTATATGTATGTATGTACATATATATTTATATATACATGAGTGTGTATATGTATATGTATATTTATATAATAATATAATAATGAAATTATTGTATACAGTGCTCAGATGCACTACAACTTGTCAAAAGTGTGTATAAAGCATATGCAGTAATGTACAAATGTCTGGAAAGTGAACTGTGTAAGAGTCAGATACATACATACGTGTGTATGAAGGGGAGAAAATCAGGTGTAGTGTTGGCGAATCTCAGGAAGTATGGAAGTTTTGAAGGATGCAGTGCTCCGACAACTAACAACTGATGCCGGCAGTTTATTCCATACTTCAGCAAATCTTAACGTGAAAAAATGTTTCCGAAAGTCATGGAAGCTGTGCTATCTTCTGACTTTGTAAACATGTCCACGGGTGTTAGACAGGTGGAGTTTGAAAAGGTGCTCAGAATTATTGTTAGTAAGATGGTTAATAATTTTATGGGTGTCTGCCAAGTCAGTTGCCAGATGTTGGTGTTTCAACGTATCCATGCCCAGGGAAGTAAGGCATTCAGAATATTGCAAATGCCTGATGGAGGGTATTCTCTTCTTGGTTGCATGTCGCTGAATGGTTTCCAAACAATATCCTGGGCAAGAATATATATATATATATCATCATCATCATCATCGTTTAACGTCCGTTTTCCGCGCTAGCACGGGTTGGACGGTTCGACCGGGGTTTGGGGAGCCAGGGGCTGCCCCAATATAATATATTATATAATATATATATATATATATTTATATATATATATAATATATATATATATATATATATATATGTATATATGTATATGTGAGTGTAATGTATATTTATATATATATATATGTATGTTTATGATATATGCATATTTATATATATATATGTATGTTTATGAATATCATCATCATCATCATCATCATTTAGCGTCCGTTTCATGCTAGCATGGGTTGGACGGTTCTACTGGGGTCTGTGAAGCCAGAAGGCTTCATCAGGCCCAGTCAAATCTGGCATGTTGTTTATACGGCTGGATGCCCTTCCTAACGCCAACCACTCTGAGTGTAGTGGGTGCTTTTACGTGCCACCGCACTGGTGCCAGACAGAGCTGGCAAACGGCCACGAACGGATGGTGCTTTTTATGTGCCACCGGCACGAGGCCAGGCGAGGCTGGCAACGGACACGAAACGGGGCGGTGCTGGCAACGGTCGCGAAACGGAAAGTTCTCTTACATGCCACCGGCACTGGTAACACATCTGCAATTTCCATTGATCGATTTCGATTCTGATCCTATATGCATATATATATATATATATATATAAAATGGACTTTAAACGATGATGATGAGGATAATGATGATATATATATATGTATATACACACATACACATGTATATATACATGTGTGTGTGTGTATATTATATAAATGTTCTATATTTTTTCCATCAATGAACTGATTTGGGTATGTATATTTCTGACATTACAATAATTGGCAGCTTCTCTTTTGGGTCTACATAACTTCCTGTCTTGAAGAGATATAATTACCACCACTTTCCAGAATCACTGGATCTTATCTTTTCATCTTCGATTGAGCTCCAAAATATTTTCAACAACTGCACACTAACAACCAGCTCTATCATTATAATCAACAGCTTCACTTCATTGTTTATCAAAGCATATCATTAAGTGACAATTCAATTTCTCTAACTGTATTACTCTTTTTGATGATTCAATTCTTGCAAAATTGTAAGTTGACTTGTTTGACCTTGATAAACAAGTGTTGCAACTTTATACAGCTCTATTAAATGTAGTTGATTAAGATTAGCTACACTCCCTCCTCCACAAAAAATATGGACCCAAAAATTTCAGCAAAGTTTAGTTTCCATGGTCAAAATACCTGTCATTTAGTAATATTCAGATTAATAACATTTAGGTTAAGGGCATCTGGAAGAGTGATATTGCTTAAAGAAAATTCTAAAATGAAGGTAGCAAAGCTGAAAAAAAAAAAAAAAAAAAAAAACTGGAAGAAAGAGAAGAAAATGGTTGTTTGGAATGATTTACAGAAATGAAGAACCTGTTGTAATCTTTCAGAATTCTGAAAAATCCACAAATGCAATTAGTAAAATGAACTTTGGTAGTGGGATACTACAACAACAATGCCGCTGTCGCCGCTGCCGATCGGACAGCGACGGTGATGACGGTGGCAGCGACGACGACGACAACAATAACAACAACAACAACAATTATTGACCCATTGCTTGTCTTAACCTTTTATGGAAAGTATTAACAGGCACCCTTGCAGGGAAAATATATTTGTTGCTTGTGAAAAATAATCTACTTACAGTAGAACAAAAAGATCCAAGGGCACCAAGGACCACCTTGTGATAGACAAAGTTGTAATGAAGAACTGCAAATGGTACCAAAAAAACTTGTGCATGACCTGGATAGACTTTAAAAAGGCTTATGACCTGTTGCCGCATTTGTGAATTTTGGAAACACTCGGCATGTGTGGAGTAACTGAGAATGTGTGTGCACTGATTAAGAACAGCATACCTAGTTGAAAAATACATCTTTTCTGTAACAACTAGCACTTAGCTGAGGTAACAATCAAAAGAGGTATCTTCCAGGGATACTCTTGTTCACCTTTATTATTTGTTATAGCCTTGATCCCACTTTCTGTAGTCATACGCAAAGGACTACTTTCTGTAGTCCTATGAGTTGAGAAAGAATGAACCTCATCTCAACCACCTTCTTGTCATAGATGATTTAAAACTGTTTGCAAAAACAGAGCCTGAAATAGAGAGGCTGGTTGAGATTGTACAAATGTGCAGTAAGGATATAAGGATGGAATTCGGTATCTCGAATTTGAAATGGAGGAAAAGAGCAAATTGTAAAGACATAGTATTGCCAAATGGAGAGAATGAAAGACCCAGATGATGATGTGTACAAGCACCTTGGGATCTTGGAGCTGGACAATATCTTGCACAGAGAAATGAAAGATAAGGCCATCACTACACTTTTGAAGTGCTTCAAACTTCTCTTGACATCAAAACTCAATTCAAGGAACCTTGTGACTGCCATCAACATATGGGCTGTTGCTGTAGTCTGATATAGTGCACCCTTCCTGAAATGGATACGAATGGAGATTGACCAACTGACTTGCACAACCTGAAAGACAATGACATTGAATGGTACCCTACACTCTAAATAAATGTACATGGGCTGTACATGAAGAGGTGTAAAGGTGGATTTGGACTGATTAGCATATGGGAGGGAATCAACAGTGAAAGAAGAAACGTGGCAGAGTATTTGGTAAATAGTAAATGACCTGCTACTGAATGCTGCTAATGCAGAAGGAGTTACCAAAAATGAACTTGAGTGCAGTAATCCATTCCAATCACAAATAGCTAACAAGAGAGAAGAAACTCTACTCTGCATGGAATTACGTGGTCAGTTTTACTGTGAAATTAACAACTTAAAAGATCAGAATGCATCATGGAGGTGGGTTAGCAAGAGTGACCTAAAAAAGAAGACTTGAAAGCTCAATCATCATTGCCCAGGATCAAGCATTGAATATCAACTCAGTGAAAAGTGATATATACCACACAAGTGCAACGAATCTCTGCAGAATATGTGGAAAGAAGGTTAAAAGCATTACTCACATTGTTAGTGCTTGTGAAAGTCGTGCGCAGAAAGAGTACAAGCACAGACATGACAAGGTAGTGCAGAACCTTCACTGGCTACTATGCCAGAAGTATGGATACAAGGTAACAGGTGCTTGGTACCAACGTACACCAGAAGAGGTAATGGACAGAAAGGAGAAAGCAAAAATCCTCTGGGACTTTGACTTCCAAACAGACAAGGTGTTAGAGCACCAAAGGCTGGACATAGTAACCTTTAGGAGGAACAAACAATAATTGACAAGGCAGTGCCAGGAGGTCAACATATTTTCATAAAAGAAAGAGAAAAGATTGATAAATATGGAGACCTGAGAATTGAGATCACCAAGATGTGGCAGCTATGATAGTCAAATATAAAGGTTGTCCTGATTGTCAACGGCGCATTGGGTTCAATACCATCCAACCTGAAGAAACATTTGGGAACTTTAGAAATGCCCTATAATCTAGGTGTATTGCAAAAATTGGCATTACTTGGAACAGCATGCATATTGTGTAAAGTACTGTCTGTCTGAGGTACTTGTTGTGGCTTGATAGACAATACAAACCCCCGGTAGACTCAATATCTTCAATCAACATTACGATATTGGATACTGTGCAACATCTTAAATAATAATAATAATAATAATGATTATTAATAATGGAAAAGGAAATGAAAGAGCAACTGAGGACGGAATATTTCTGAAGACTAAGGTTGGTGTTGCATTCAAAATTGAATGAGAATTGCAAAATCCTGTGGGATGCAATGATTCAGTGCGATCACCTGACCAGATATCAGAAACTGGACATTTTTTGGGGGTGAATACAAAAGAAAGAACATGCATGATAAATGACATAGCATGCACCAGTGACAACAGGATCAATGAGAAAGAAGAAAAGAAATAAACAACTATGACAATTTAAAGTGGGAAATATGAAGGTTGTGGTCAATGAGGAGAGTGGATGTGATACAAATAGTAATTGGTGCACTTGGAAGTATCAGCACCCAACTATCAACATGGCTGAAAAAGATTGGTGCAAGCATGAAGGTAGAACACCTACAAAGATCAACATTGTTTGGAACTGCAAGAATTCTTTGTAAGGTTCTTGAAGCATGACTATAAACATGTGTCACCTTAGTCTGTTGGCTGTGGATAACTGACACTTTCCATCATACCCAGCAAAATAAGCAGTGAGTTTCATCACATAATAATAATAATAATGCTTTGTAATTGATGTATCAATACCAACAGATGACAGTGTTTCTCTAAAAGAAATGGAGAAACTTTCAAAGACCTGGAAATAGAGGCAACCCGAATGTGGAATCTAAAAACAAAAACAATTCCTATCATAGTAAGCACATTCATCACCATCATCGTTTTTACATCCACTTTTCATGCTGGCATAGGTTTGACGGTTTGACTGAGTGAGTGTAGTGGGTGCTTTTAGGTATGATAAAAATACATAACAAAAATAGACAAATACATAACAAAAACACCAGGTCTAACAAGTATATATATAATATACACAAAATAGCACTACTAGGCACTGCACACATTGTATATAAAACATTTTCAATACAGTAAAAATAAGAGCATCACAACAAACCACAGCACATACCCAAGGCACACAGAGTTGCGCTCGGTAGTGAAGTGGAAGTACGCTATAAAAATAAAACTACTGAATGATAATAATAATAATAATATTAATAATAATAACAACAACAATAATAATAATAATGATTAACTATCTGCAACTGTGATTATTATTATTTTTAATATCAATGTTGTTCTGAGTTTTCTCTTAGTTGAATTAAGTGATAACCTTGAAGTGAATGCCTGTCATAAGATATTCTCTCATGTACACCATATGTTAAATGGAACTTAGAATCAGGAATCTGGTGAACGAGTACTTGAGTGACTACTTGTTACCTTCTCTAAATCTACAGTAAGACCTCATTTCAGAATTACAGATACTTATTACATATGGAAACTAACTTAACATATGCCTTTGTATGTGAACTGAGTCAGTGAAAATTAAATGCATTGGCTATAATGCAGTGATAAGATACAAGATGTTAACACTTGAGCTGTCCCAGCACTCTTGTTTTGTAATTATTACTGACGGTTCAAGAAAAGAGGACTGAAATATAAATACTGAAGTTCAAGAAGATTAGTGGTGCTAGAATTTCCACATTAGAAAGTATCTTTAGTAAAAGCAATCATTAACCAATGTAGGCCTCTATGTATGATGGCCTGGCTTGCAAGAAGTAACAACCTAATCTCTTTTAAATAACGTCTAATAATTTTAAATAAAGAATGCAATTATTCAATACATTGGATAATGTAGTCCCTAATATACAAAAAGACAAGCTCGTCATATTTGGAATTCTTTTGATTATAGATCAGAGTAAGATTGTGAGCTTAATAGAAACAACACTAAAAACTAACGAGGTAGTTTCCATACAGATGCTTGACCTTATCGAAATAGTAGCCAAATCATACCAACTATCTTAAAGGAAAGAAAGATTCATTCAATTATGTGGTTATAGACACTCTATCTTTGAATAGCATAGCTGGAATACTTTTTATGATAGGCCTAATTGATTTTTAGTTCAACAACAACAACATGAGCGAATGTCTCTTCCATAAAGGGCTTCTGCTAAATAATGTTAGATATATCTCTGCTTCATGGCAAACTAACAAATGTAATTATATAGTATTTATTGAAGATCCATTCAAATATATTTCTCAAAGCAGAACTAATTAGAGAAAAAATATAGATGGAAACAACAAAATCTGAAGTTAATAATGGGGAAAATCTAATTTTCGTTCAGCTTTAACATCTAAATAAATGTATATTCTCAGATATTTTCTTTTTTTTAAATTCCTTTTTGTAGTTTCAGTCATTAAACTGCAGCCATAATGGGGCAACAATTTTAAGGGATTTTGTTGATTACATTGATCCCAAGATTTCAGTTTCGGATAAAGAATTGATTAGAGTCACCTCTGTTCTTTACTGGTTCTTATTTTACCAATCACAGAAAGACGAGGGGCAAATTCTGACTTAGTAGGATTTGAAGTTCAAACATAGAAAAACGTAATTAAATATTGATTTCTAATAAAGGTACAGGGCCACAAATATTAATCTAAAATTATGCATTGTATGTTTAGAGTACAATTTCTAAGTACAAATTCTTACACTTGCTAGCTTGCTCTTTAATTTCTTGTTAATATAAATCCTTATTGCAAGGTTAAAGGAGTGGTAGAGCTTTGAACTTTTGGTATTTAATATATCTCTTTAAGTTCTATGTTCAATTATAATTCTAGTTGCCTTTAACTTCCATGGTCATGTGGATAATGATTGGGTCCAAGTCTTCATGTGTTGAGGATAGGAACAGACAGACAGACAGACTCACAGACAGACAGACACACATACAAACAACCCTCTTTTGTAACTTTGTGCTGATATCCCTCTTATATATGCCAACTGTGTGTTTCTTACATTGTAAGCAGACAGCGAATCACTGATTTTGTAAAGAAAACACACCAGTATAACATGCCCTCATGATTATGTTAAACATTTATAAATCTACAAGGTGCTTTCCAGAAGTTTTGAGACTTTTTCAGAAGAGACATTTATTAATTTCAAAGAAGTACAAAACTCTAATCTTCTTCAAAGTAGAATTCTCTGACTTTAATGCTCTGCAGCTATTTCATGAAGGCCCCATTGAAGCCCTCCAAAGTGGAAGTGTCCAGGACCCTTCCTCCATCTACTTTACAGATGTGTAGTAAAGATATAAGGATGGAATTTGGTATCTTGAAATTGAAATGGAGAAAAAGAGCAAAGTGTAAGGGCATAGTATTGCCAAACGAAGAGAGAATGGAAGACATTGCTGTTGAAATAGGAGATCATCATGAGGCTCACAGTGGACGTGCCTTCACTGATCTCTTGTGCCAGCAAAAAACAGATGCTTGGCTCAATGAAATAAGAGCCAGTTGATCACTGGCATTGATGCAATTGACTTACTCTCTCTCCTGAAATTGCTGGCCTTGTGCTAAAATTTGAAACCAATTTTCTAGCTCTGGCCAACTTTGTCTTTCAACCCTTAAGGTATAGGGGCTGATGGTATTGATGAATTCCCTTAAAACTGCTATGCTTATGCCTAAAATAAAAAAAAAAATATTAAGTAGGTCTCTGATGAAAGATATTCCAGCTGCAACCCACCTGTCTTTTGTTTTCAGACACTTTGTACCTAGGACTGCATTATCTTATGTATCTTTACTTTTTAAAGATAGTTGGATGTGATTCTAGGTTGCTATATCTAACAGATGGTCAAGCAACTGCATAGAGCTTCCCTTGTTCAGTCACGAGGAAAAAGTTTAAGCAATAGATACACTTGAAAAGCATGTTGTGTTGTCCAAAATATACAATAAAATCTTCAAGGTTATTTAGTTCATTTATCTATTTCAGAGTAAATGCAACAGAAGTTATTGAAATGTTTAAAATTAGCCTTTACTTATTGAACCTGATCTCTCTTTTTTTCCCCTTTATTTTCCATCAAAAGAGAAAAATCAATTTCTGTCAAAAGAATAAGACATTTTCTCCAAATTTGTCACCTAACAATGCATTAATGATTGATTTCAAAACAGTTTTTGATCTTTATAGGTAGGAGTGTCCTACTTGTGTAGTTAATCTTATATACAGTAATGACACAAATCCATACTTATATACCTGTGTGTGTGTGCTTGCGTGTGTGTTTGTGTGAGCGTGTGTGTTTCATTGAATACATGATTGTTTTTAAATTTTATCATTTTTATTTTTATTTTAGATTTTTCATAATATTAGTATTTTATAGTTAGTTTGGAACATCAGAGTCCCTAAATTCATATTTGACATTTCTAAACCTCCATACTCTCATTTTCAAGAACTGTATATTTTGTTTTCTGTGTTGCTTCATGTACACTTTTCCACCAAAGGTGTTTTATCTATAGCTCCCTACATCAGTAGTCATGTGTTGATTTGTTTGCCGTGGTCAAATTTTTGACCATTAAGGTTTTTTATGTCATTAGCCACATGTTAATTTTTTTATATGTTTGTGTGTTGTTTGGATATTGATTTTGACTTTGCCTTTGTGATATTAATATGATTTCCATAATGAATCTTCTATTTGGGGAAGATTTATATAAAGTATGTAAGTATTCTTCTTTAGTATTGTCTTATCTAATTATATTTTGTGGTATAATGTTTTGCAATATCTCCATGTTGTAAATGCATGGTGAACCTATGTGAAAAGGTTGTACTGGTGTGTCCAATGTAACAGCTAGATTCTGTAGTTTGCGACTTTCAGTTTTGCTGTCAAATTTACAAATTACATTGGGCATACGTATTTTGTTCTTGGGTTTACATACTTGTGTTATGTTACTGATAACAAAGTTTTTGCTTTTGGCATTTTTATAATATATTATTTATTTAAGTTTATGGTTGGGTGTATTTTGTAGTCCATTTATCTAGTGTTTCAATTTTACATTTGTCTGTTCATTAATTTTCATGTATTTGATTCAGGTAATAGATTTTATGTGTGATTTTTGTTGAAGAAACAAATACGATAGGTACCCTCTCCATATTAGATGTAGAAAGTTTGTTCCCTAATGTCCCAGTGGCAGAACAAATAGAAATCAGTACAGGGAATGGTGCAGGCATGGCTGTGTGGAAAGAAGTTTGCTTCCCAATCACATGGTTCTGGGTTCAGTCCCACTGTGTGGTACCTTGGATAAGTGTCTTCTGCTATAGCCTCTGACTGACCAAAGCTTTGTGAGTGAATTTGGTAAACAGAAACTGAAAGAAGCCTGATGTATGTGTGTGTGTCTTTGTATTTGTGCTTGTTCCTCATCACTGCTTGACGACCGGTGTTGGTGTTTTTATTTCCCCATGACTTAGCAGTTTGGTAAAAGAGACCAATAGAATATGTACCAGGCTTCAAAACAAAATAAGTACTGGGTTTGATAAGTTCGACTAAATGTTTTTCAAGGTAGTGCTCCAGTATGGCAGCAGTTTAATGACTGGAACAAATAAATAAAAAAAAGGCTTGTTTCAATGTTACTTGTTCCCAGTTTTCCATGTAAGCATGTCCAAGCTATTTCTTGTTTGATGAAATGTGATATTATTATCTTAATTGTAAACAAGGGGACATCTGCATCAGGAAGGGCATTCAATCGTAGAAAACTCTTCCCCAATATACTTTCAGCTAACCCATGCAAGCATGGAAAAGTAGAGATTAAAGCAATAATAATGATGATGATGAATATATAGATGTACTTTGGGAGTGTCTTACAGTCAATAAAACACAGGCATTCATTGTATTTGACTTCTGTTTCATTATGAATTAATCAAGTGATTAGTTAATTAATTACTCCATTAATCAATTAACTGATTAGTTGGCTTGTCAAAGTCCTTTCATTACATTCAGTGATCTTATTAATGATGATGTTTCATATATGCGCTACTTTTATGCTTGTAGTCACTCAATGCTGTGTGGTAGTTATTTTTGAAGTCTAATGATAAATATATTTGAAATAATCTTGTTTTTATATCTGTAATAATAAACTCTGTGTGTGTGTGCATATATATATGTATATATACGTATGTGTGTGTATATATATATGTATATATATATGTGTGTGTGTGTATGTAAGATAGGCACAGGTATAGCTATGTGATATGAAATTTGCTTCTTAACCGCATGGTTGCATGATCAGTTGCCTTGTGCGGCACCTTCAGCAAGTGTCTTCTGCTATAGCTGCAGGCTGGCAAAAGCTTTGTGAGTGGATTTGGTAGATTTTAGGAGACTGAAAGAAGGCCATTGTATATATATATATATAAAAAATAAATGTTCCCTTTTAAAGCCTTGCCAGGCTCATGGACCCGGTTTCCTGGTTTCAATGGCATATGTGTTCCCCAGCTGGATGGGATGCCAGTCCATTGTAGTGTTACTCATTTTTGCCAGCTGAGTGGAATGGAGCAACGTGAAATGAAGTGTTTTGCTCAAGAACACAATGTGTCGCCTGGTCCAGGAATCAAAACAACAATCTTACGATCATGATGCTGACACCCTAACCACTAAGCCATGTGCCTCCATTATATATATATATATATATATATATATATATATATATATATATATATATATATATATATATATATATATATATATATATATATATATATATAAACCTGTGTGCATGCATAGTTGTGTACGTGTATGTGTGTGTGTGTGAGGGTATGTGTGTGTGTGTGTGTGTGTGTATGTGTTTATTTTGGGCTTCTAAACAAGTGCTAACATCATGCAGGCAGTGTCCTACTTTTTCAATGTTCCATGGAAACATGCCTGGTCATGGGAAAATATTACCTTACTCGGAAATAGGTGAGGGTTGGCAATCAGAAAAGCATCTGGTTGTAGAAAATCTGCCTCGACAAATTCTGTCTGCTCCATGTGAGCATGGAAAAGTGGACATTAAAATGATAATGATGGTGATGATATATTTAGATATAAACAATAGACTTCCATACAATTGCTATATGCTGATTTCATTCACAGGAAATTGGTCAGCTTAAGGCTACATTAGAAGGCATTTGCCTAAGATACCATGCAGTGAAATAGAATGCAAGACCATGTAGAAAGAAGGCAAACTCTATATCCACACAACCATGTCTGGTGGTGATGGTGATATGTGTGTATAAGGATGTTAAAATCCAATGAAGAACCACAAAACACTTGGAAGAATAGAAATACAACAAAAACAACAACACTGGCAACAGCAGTAACAGTAGAGGTGCAATGGCCCAGTGGTTAGGGCAGCGGACTTGTGGTCGGATGATCGTGGTTTCGATTCCCAGACTGGGCATTGTGTGTGTTTATTAAGCGAAAACACCTAAAGGTCCACGAGGCTCCGGCAGGGGATGGTGACGACCCCTGTTGTACTCTTTTGCTCCAACTTTCTCTCACTCTTCCTTCCTGTTTCTTGTCCCCGACTTCCTACACAACCACTGAGCCTGGATGCACATTCATCCATCTCGGTGTCGGGGATTGACCTGCTTTCTCTTCTGCGGGTCTTACAAAAAGCAAAGGATCACGTTTTGGACTTCTCCCATCTTGCGAGCTCTGGGATGAAGACCGTTCACTCAACAGCAACAGCAGTAACAACTATGATATCAACAGATATATACCATCATTGTCGTCATCCTCCTCATCATCATTTAATGTCCATCTTCCAAGCTGGCATGGATTGGATGGTTTGACAGGAGTTGGCAAACCAGAGAACTGAATCAAGGTCTATTGTCTGCTTTGGCATAGTTTCAATGGCTGGATGCTCTTCCTAATATGCCAACCTCTTTACAGACTGAGTGCTTTTTACTTGGTACCAGCACCATATAACTTGCAAGACAAAACCCCTTGGCTGGAGAGGGAGTGATACAAAGGGAGGTGGCTTTGTGCTGGCTGAGAGGTTAAAGTACAATAGAGGGATAGAGATAGGTGTCTTACTATACAGGACATACTTGGCTACCTCTGTAGGGAAAGAAAGAAGAGGAAGGAGTGAAAAAGTTAGAGAAGGAGAGATAGATAGATAGATAGATAGATAAACAGATAGGTAAATAGACAGATAGGTAGCTAGCTAGATAGATAGAGAGAGAGAGACAGAGAGAGATGGAGGGAGAGAAGGAGAGAAAGAGACAGAGATATAAGTAGATGGTGTGTGGACATGGCCACAAAGTATGGTGTGTATGAGAATATTAGTAGTACAGAGGGGATTAGAGCACTGTCAATTATGACAATGAAGGACTCAGCTGATACGATCAATGGAATAGCTTGCTCATGAAATTAACATCCAAGTGGCTGAGCACTCCACAAACACGTGTACCCTTATAGTTCTCAGAGAGATTCAGCATGACACAGAGTGTGAGAAGGCCAGCACTTTGAAATACTGGTAGTACTCATTTTTGCCAGCCGAGTGGACTGGAGCAACATGAAATAAAGTATCTTGCTCAAGGACACAACACGTCGCTGAGAATTGAACTCATGACCATACAATTGTGAGCAGAATTCCCTAACCACTAAGCCATGCACCTTCATACAGAGGGGATAGAGGGAGATGTTTCGCAAGAGAGTGTGAGGGGTGATGTTTAGAGATGGGGAAGAGGTGCTTGTAGCAAGTGATGGTGAAAGAAATTGGTGTGGTGGGGATGGTGGCCATGGTAGATAAGCGAGGGCATGGAGAGTGTAGGCATGTGAAGGAGAGTGGAGGGACCTGCAATGGGTGTTGGAAAGAAAAGTTGTGGAGGAGTTTTGATAGTGGACAGATTATGTATGAGGACAGCATGGCTGGAAAGGATATGCCTATGTGTGTGGCAATGATTTTACTTAAGTTGACATGTTTTCTAAAGCACAGTAAATCACCAGAAATCTCAGTTCCTTGTCATCTCTTTGAAGTTCGACATCTGAAGACCATTTCTTACCACTTTGTCTTATGTCTTCCTAAGTCTACCTCTCTCACAGGTTCTCTCCTCAATAAGAGATCTGCAGCTGTCTTCATCCATATGCATTACATAACCATAGCAGTGCAGTCTTTTCTCTTGCACACTACATTTGGTGCCCCTTGTACCCAATTTTTCTCTTAAAACATTTACGCTGTCATACATGCACATTGACATTGCACATCCAAGCAGAGCATTCTGGCTTCATTTGTTTCAAGCCTTTGCATGTTCTCTCCATGTTTTGCTGCCATGTAGCATAGCAGTCGGTGCAAAGACTTCATACAATCTATCTTTCACTTTGAAGGAGTTACCTACTTAGGTAATAGGTCTCTGAACTCTGCCCACGTGATTCTTATTCTAGTAGCTATACTTACACACAGTCACACACACACACACACACACAAATAAGTGTATAAAACACACATAGATATAAGTACTCATAGGCACACACATGCATGTATCCCGGTTTAATGCTAATTTGCTAGAGCAGTTTTTTTTCTTGGAGCCATTAAGTTAAGTGGGACAGCTTTTGATTAATTTGATAGTTGTAGGTAAGAAACTATATTTCTTTCCCACCATAATCTCACATGAATTAGTTCTACCCAATTTCTTACCCACCATAAGTGGAAAACAATCTACTTGTCCAAACAGCTGAAAGTTCATTGAAGATTTCCTCAGCACCTTCAAAGAGCTTTTAGCTGAAATAGTCATACAGTTAGTGGAGGTTGGTTTGATAAATTCAAGTGAAACATAACCTCTACAGTATTGGTATGTCCGGTGGTTAATGAATTTCTCTAATCTGTTAATGGTATCACTGAGATTAACAGTTACCCTTTCCAACATGTATTCAATGGAGACAACACATGCCTTTTCTTAAAGAGAATGACAACCTTCACGTTTGTCTCTTAGGAACAAAGAAAAATGTGCTTGGGTTCAAGGCTAGAAAAAATTGTTTAACTCTACTATGCAGTGGTAGCACTTTAGAAAACTCAAAATTAAAGCCATTAATTACTTTACATTAAGAAATAGTGACTAGCGAGGGGAATATCAAAAGTGCATCAACTTGTGATTTGGAAGGCTTGGGTGACAATAGAGATTTTCCTGCAGTGGTTTGTGTTATACTTTTGTCTAACAGTGAAAAGATACCAGGAACATAAGGCATTGTTGATGATTGATTATCTCCAGGCTAACCACTAAATCTCAACAACCTTCAGGCCCACTTTCCTTTGAAGTAATTTATCTTAACCATGGGTCAGGAGGTAATTTCTAATATCAAAGCCTACAACTTTCATTGCACTTTCAAACAAAATATCAAAGAAACAAATAGCCAGGACAAACAATCTCTGAGGGACTACTATATCAAGAAGGCCATAGATTATATCAAAGCATGCTTGGATGAAATAAGCAAGAACTGCATCAGCAGTTTGGCATGCAATGATTTCTAGGAATTTTATGAAGAAATCGTATCAGTAGTAATCAATGACATCTTTAAACAAGCTGATGAAGTTAGAATGCAAAATGACAATGCAGAAAATTTGGAGAAGTTAATAGAATCATGGTGAAAATTTATCTGGTGAAGGGCTGCAAAAGCTAGAACAGTAATGCACCCAGAATGAAACTGAAAACTCTACAATAAAGCCGCTAACACCAGAAAAAATTCTTTTTACTAAATTCCTCAATGACATCTTCACCAAATCATAGAAGTCATGAATCAGTTTAGAGTGAATGACCTTAAATGGAAGAACAGAAGAAAATCAGAAAGAAGTATTCTGGACATGATGTCTTGTTAGCAGGAAGTGCTTTGTGAGAGAAAGGTCAAGAAAATGCAGATGGTGTCAGACATATTCTTTGAAAAGCAATCAATATATAAGGAAGAACCACAACTTAAACCTTCATCCCAGATGTAGCATCTTCTGTTCTATTTCAACTGTTGCTTTTCAAAAATGAATAAATGATGGGTAGGTTTGTGTACTCATGAGTAAAGATGATTAACCTGTTCCATAATTTTAGAGTGACATTAGATCTTAAACTTGATTTCTAATTTTATCTTCATTTTTAGATCACAATATGTAATATCATACTGTGTGAAGGTATCTAAAGTTATTAAATGTTTTGGAAGGTGTGATAATGAGTTTCTGGATTTTTCAATTATTTGGTGATGCTTATTACATTCATTTGTGTTCATATTACTGTTAAAAATAGCTTGTGCTTCTATTTATGCTATGTTATAATGACCCCATATAGCAATGTTTGTTTAACACTATATTTTTTAGAACATTAACCAAAATATTACTACAAATATATAACTAGAACATAAAAACATTCACCAATAGGTTTTGAGAAACAAATATACAGCTCAGAGTGAGTGACTGCATGGAGGAAGTGCATCAATAAAGTTACAAGATGTGATGAATGAAATCTGATAAACCAAATAATCAATTAGTTTTTTTAATTGAATAATTTAATTAACTAATTATCATCTAATTAACTCATAAGAAAACTGAAGTGAAATACAGCCAATGCATGTTTCTTATTGGCAGTTTGACCACCCCCACCAAAGTACAACAGTATCTGCTTCAAAACACAATTTCACATTAAAATTTTTACAAAACAAATAAAAAATGAAGAGTGTGTCCATGCATGCACATGCATGCACATGCATGTGTGTGTGTGTAGCTTAGTGTTTAAGATGTTAGACTCACAATCATAAATTTATTGTTTTGATTCCCAAATTGGGCAATATATTATGCTTTTGAGCAAAACACTTCATTTCTTGTTTCTCCAGTCTGGTCACCTGAATACGAGCATCAGCAATTGCTGGGAGGAATGAACTCTGAGATGAATGGCAGTCTGTCCAGTGGAGTAGTAATATACTCTCTTGGTCACTTGTATGTTATATGAAGCAGATTAAGCTCTGGCCTTGGGAATCAATAGGGTCATGGTAAACTTATTTGCCTTATATATATATATGTGTGTGTGTGTGTAATATGTATGCATGTATCTGTAAATATGTGAGTCTCCATGTGTATGTATACACATATACATGTATGTGAGTGTGTAAGGGTAGAGTGTGTCTATGTGTGTGCATGCATTCATAAAAGTCTATGCTGTCCAGTATCTGTAACAACACAACACACCTTCCTACAATGTAAAGTTCTTGATGATAGTGTCCCTATCAATATAGACATTTCAAAAATATGAAACACACAACAAAGATGGTTGATTTTTCTCTATTGCAATGTTTGCTGGGTGACAAAGGACCTTGATAAAGATCTAGACACTGTGACACTTGTTGAACTCAAGACATCTCGGAAAAGAGACTTTAAAATAAGGATACCACAACCACCACTATCTCTCAGTCCCTAACCACAGTTGACTCTGCTTTTGCCATTACTGTCGTCATGGTTTTTTTATATCCACTTTTCTCATTCTGACATGGATTAGACAATACATCATGAGAAAGTGAGAGTACTATATGGCCACCATTACTAGTTTTCAGGTAAGTTACTTTATTTCATATGCCTTCACATATTGAACTCTGGGATATATTATTTATGAAGGACATAAACAATATGTCATCAATACCCAAGTGATGTTAATACAAAGTCATATGGAGATACGTATACACACACATGTACACATATACGTACACCCACAGTTATCTGACAAGCTTCAATTCAGTTTCTCTTTACCTGTTTCATTCACAAAGCATTGGTTAAGACTATAACAGAAGGTACTTGCTGAAGGTACTCACAACAGCTTCTTTAACCATCCACAGAGACACTATTTAGATTTGTAATTTTTACATTTTGGTTTTCTCCAACCATTATTAAAATTCTGTAAAATGTCCTCCCTTTCTCTTTGTTTCTCTCTTATCCATTACTCACTCTTCTCTCATTAATGTACCTTCCCACCCTCACTGTCTCTCTTCTATCATGCTGCCTGTCTAATGAGGAATGCCTTTGCATTCAAAATGCTTGTATTCAAATCTTCTTTGCACTATCACTGCTTTTTTTGCTTTTTAACCATCACTTTTTATCTCATTACTACCTCTCCTATAACTCATTACTGACACCAGCACTCACACTCTCATATGATGATCCATCTTAATTGTTATCCTTCACTCTTTCACAACTACTTCTCTCTATTGCTTATTGTTGATATTTGTCACTGTCTCCCATTATTCTCACATTACTTTCTCTTCTATTACTTTATCTCCTTTCTATAACTCTCTCTGTTTCCCCATGTTGTTTCTACTGAATCTCCTTGCCAGTAATCACCATATAGCTGCCAGTCACACACTCTCTCTCTTTCTTTCTTCTTTTACTCTCTTTTCTATTAACCTTTTGTTCTGATACTCTCTCTGTTCAGATGAGAAGACCTGCTCATTCTGGTAAGCAAATGAACTGGAATTATGTTGGGTAGAAAGGACAATTTTTATCTTACTAGTGAGAAGACAATAGTTCTGGTGCCATAATAAAATATATCTAGTACACTCTGTAAAATGGTTTATGAATGAATAGAGATTATGTAGGATAGAGAGGAATCTTTAGTCTTGCCAGAAGAATCTTTAGTCTCTCTGGCACTGATGCACTCTATGAAGGCAGCAGCCATAGCATTCTAAAAATGCAACATAAATAACTTATGGCCTTTGACCCATCTGTAAGGACAGTAACTCTGAATAAGGACCAGCTCAGTTTGAGCAATATTTTCAGCCATTGCAAGCCTAGAAAAATGAATGGAAAATGATGATTGTGTTGCTAATGGTGATACTCATACATCCTCTTCCCCAATCTGTACAGATGTTCCCTACTGCCATCTCTCACTTCTCTTATCTCTTTCCTCCTGCGCTCATGCAAACCCCCACTACTCTACTCACCATTGCTCTTCCTATGTGAGGTGCCACTTGAATACTTCACTGTCTATCTCCTTGGAAATACCTCTAATTTATTCTCTCTCTCTCTCTTTTAAATGTGAGTCGTCGTGTAACAACTCTGCAACAAGAACCTGCTCTACCCCAACTTCTTCCCTCATATGTTAACCCCATCTAACATATGGGTGCAACATTCTCCCCCCTGGTGTTTGTTACTTGTGAGCTACATGGTAACCTTAATAGTGCTGTTGGTATTAAAAAAAGCACCCAGTACACACCGTACAGTGGTTGGCATTAGGAAAGGTATACAATCATAGAAGCCATATCAAAGCAGATACTGGAGCCCTATGCACTTCTTCAGATTCTCATCAAACCATCCAATCCATTCCAGCATGGAACATGGATGTTAACTGAGGACAATGATGATGTTATATATATATATATATATATATATATATATTTACACAAATGAAACAAGGGCACTCAACACATCTATTAGGAGTTACATATGTGGATCAGTTTGATTCAAACTCCTCTGAGTTTCAAGCGTGTCACTAGTCTTCGACCATTGGAGTCTCCAATGACCAAAGTCTAGTGACACGCTTGAAACTCAGAGTACCAAGGAGTTTGAATCAGACTGTTTTGATCCATATCTATCTATCTATCTATCTATCTATCTATCTATCTACATATATATATATATATACATACATGGGTAAATAGACAAACAAGAGAAAAAGGTACTCAATATATTTAGTATGAGTTACATGTATTGTTACTTAAAACAGTTTGATTCAGCTCCATGTGACTTAAAGTTTCATAGGCTTCAAACAGAAACCTATTTTATTCAGGCTTAGATTACCGAATGAAGGAATGTAAGAAGTCCAAGGTGGCTATTTTCCTGTAGTCATTGTGGACTTCATGTGTCCCTCCATTCAATAATCTAAGCCTGAAGGTGACAGGCTCCAGTTAGAAGTCTGTGAAAGTTTGCATGGAGCAAAATCAAAATGTCTTAAATGATAACACACACATGCACACACACATACAGTCACATAATATGAGCTAGAGAAATTGCATTTAAATAATATGCACAAGAAAAAAATGGCAAAATCTAAAGAACTGGTATTTTCCATGTTTCCACAATAGTTTTCTTGCAAGGCAAGTAAGTATACAATGTAAAGTTACTAAGTCATATAAATATCTGCACTTACCGAACTTTACTCTAAAACTACTCACCCCTACTTCATTACACTATAGCATTTTCATAATTAATTTAGAATTTACTTTTTACTTGTATTCTGAAGAGCTATTTAATTTAATCTCGGATCACAATGCCCAAGATATAATGAATGGTAATAACATATATCCAGATTAAATGGATTTGTTCTCTTATGAGAAGTTTCAATACTTTTGTATATGTTTTTTGCTTTACATTTTTATCTCAAAGCGACATGATATCTTTGCTGACTACATTCAGTAATATCTAAAATGAAGTTATGTAGAACAGCAGGAATATCTCATAGAACTAGTATAAACCATTAATGGAAGAATCTGAATTTCTTAGTAGCTTCTTATATCCCATGACATTGGGGTGAAATAAGTAAGTAGAATTTGGATGTCTGAGTGAGTGTGTGTGTATGTGTGTCCATGTGTTGAGTGTGTGTGTGTATGTATACATAAGTGTATATATGCATGTACAAATATATGTATATATACATATATGATATATCTTATATATTTGCATGTATGTATGTGTGTGTGTGTGTGTGTATATATATATATATACACACACGTGTGTGTATGTATATATATATGTGTGTGTATGTGTAAATATATATGTATGCATGTGTATGTGCATGTACATGCACATATTCAAAACAAAGTTTATTTAGGTACACAAATGAAAGAGAGAGATAGAGAAAGAGAGAGTATTCAATATACAAAGTAGTTATTGGTAACTATAAAACTTTATCATAACACTGATCTCTCCCACTTTTAATTCCATTACATACATACACATACATATATACATATATATGTGTGTGTGTATATATATATATAGTGAGAATCTACAAAAAAACAAAAGACGAGGTCGGGTGTGTAAACAACAAACAGATGTATTAGTTTAATGCTCGGGAAGTGAGAAAGTCTTTTACATTTTGAGCCTATGCTCTTTGACAGAAAGGAACATAGAAATAAATAGGGAGAGAAAATAGAAAAGGTTTAGCGGCTAGCAAATACTGGACAGAGAGGTCACGCAGGAGAGTTAGGAAGAAGGGGAGATAATAAAGTAGTGGTGATTCCAAAACGAAGGTGCACATGTATGTGTGTGTGGAAGGGGGCTGGTGACATTAGTAGGGGTGGGGTAACAAGGGACGATGAAGGGAGAGGGTGGAAGGGAGAAGGTGGATAGGAGTGAAGAGAGGAAGTAGGTGCCAGAGCAAGAGAGGAGAGGTGGTTGGGAGGAAGTAGGTGTGAGAGAAAGAGAGGAGAGAGGAGGAGGGTTAGATGAAGAGGGGAGGAGAGTTGAGCCCATGTGGTACAAAGGAGTGAAGAGAGAAGATTAGTCCCTGCTCATGGCGAAGACAGGAGTCCGGATGGCCC
The DNA here is from genome assembly GCF_006345805.1 of Octopus sinensis. NCBI lineage: Eukaryota > Metazoa > Mollusca > Cephalopoda > Octopoda > Octopodidae > Octopus > Octopus sinensis. Next base: position 121,761,103 of record NC_042998.1, read on the forward strand.
CTGTGCAAGGACAAGCTGAACACAGACAGGTGTAGTAAAGAGTGACTGGTAGAGTGGAAATTGCAGGAGACCGGGGTGGTGTTGCTGAGTCAGATGTTTCGGAGGTGTTCTGCAAACCGGTCAGCCAAATGGCATCCCATTTGACTGATGTATAGAGAAGGACAGAGAGAGCAAGAGATGCAGCAGATGACGTTGCTAGAAGTGCAGGTGAAGGAGTCAGTGATATGATAGGGTCGATGATGGGTGCCTGTGAGGAGGGTGGTGTTGGAAAGGTAAGGGCAAGTGCGGCAGTGTGGGCGGGAGCAGGGAAATGAGCCAGGTTGGGGGATTGGGTTAGGGAAGAAGCTATGGACCAAGAGGTCTTGTAGGTTGTGGGCTCATTTGAAGGAGGGGAGGGGTCAGTTAGGGAAGATGTGCGAAGTGGAGGAGTAGGACTGGAGTCACTGGAAGGCTTAGAGAATGGTGCGTTGGAGAGGTTGGGTGGTGGGGTGGTAGGTAAGGGGAAAAGGGAGACGGGTGATGACGGCGGGTGCAAGGGAGAGAGCAGATGCACGGTCCAAGGAACATGCCCTGGTAAGGGTGGTGTGGATAGTGGTGAGGGGATATCCACGTAGGATGAAGTGGTGAGCCATGAGCTGAGACTGAGTTTCAAGTCATGGTCATCGCTGCAGAGCCTGTGTAGACAGAGGAATTGGGAATAGGGGATGGAGAGCTTGGTGTGTTTAGGGTGGGAGGAGGAAAAGTTGAGGTATGAGTGTGAGTGTGTATTTGTAGTGGATGGAGGTGATGAGAGTGGAGTGATGAATGCTGACTGAAATGTTGGGAAAGGGCGACTGAGGTGTTGGAAATAGTGCAGAAGTGGAGGGCAAGATGATAGAGGTTTGTGGGGGCGTGAGGGGGCACCGATACAGTCGTCAATATAACGACCATATAGTTCAGGAGTGGGACCAGTGAAACTTGAGAATATTTGGGTCTCAATGTAGCCAATGAACAGGTTCACATAGTGGGGTCCATTCTCATTCCCATGGCCACTCCCGAGACCTGCTGGTAAAAATCGCCCATGAACGTGAAGCAGTTGAGTGAGAGGACAAGTTTGGCCAGACGAAGGAGTGTAGATGTGTCAGGCTGGGGGTTGGGTTGAAGATCAAAGAAATGTTGGAGTGCATGCAGCCCCTAATGACACACACACACACATGCATACATACATACATAGTATTGTTGACACCTGATGAAGGCTGGAGGGTATATCAGCCAAAACGTTGTGTTAACAACAAACAAGATGAGGACAAATATCTGTCAAATGTAAATAATGTAAATAAAGTTTGTAAGAACTATGTAAGTTCTGTACAAGGGTAATATAAATAGGGTTAGGTTGGAAGTGAGTTTAATGAAGAATTTAGAATAAAAGTTTGTATCTGCCAGGTTTTTGTATCAGCATCCTTCACATTAATTGTAGTTGTAGTTACACCACAAAAGTTCCAGCAAATAAGTTCTGACAAATAAACCTGAAAATTTTGTATGTTGATGAGGATGTTCTCATAGTAGAATCTTGAAGATTTGCAGAAAAAGTTTCAAACCTAGAAAAATGACATAGTCCAAAAATTTGAAGGTCAGCATGACAGAAAGTGCTTGTGTGCCAATAACAAAGACAATATAAGATTCTACTACTATCTAGGAAAGCCTTTCTTCGAATTTATGAATGGAGTCAGTAAGAAATTATAGGTAAATACTGGAGGAATATTATTCTGGTTATTTTGAGCTCACTTCAAATTATTTGACTAATGTCTAGCCTTTCCTTTTGGTTTAGAGTTGTTTTATGTAACTCCAACCACTGAAGTTAACCTTTTTTTTTCTAAGACCTTCATTTGTAATGATGAAAAGCTTGTGAAGAACAATAAATTTGAGAACAACAATGTAGTGGACTAGTATAGTGATCATTGCTTAGCCACAGGTCAACTTGTTTGAACAGACCTGTGACCAGCTGTGACCATTCTGTTTTTTAAGGATATCTGTGACTATATCTAGCAGGTGCCTCCAAGATGCTAGGGTATGCTTTGAGGGAGAATTGGCTGCTGTTTCTAGCAGGACCTATAATTGCATATATACTCTCTGTGAAGAATTTGCTTCATATGGCAGCAAGACTTGAAAATAGTTTTTAGAGGAAGTAGACTTACAATTAAAGCAGGGTTCTGATTTTGAATAGAGCTGCCTTTGATTACTCACATGCAATATTCTGTTATATGACCAAGGGGAAAATACATTAAGGGAACATTCTACATGCTAAATACAAATATGTTAGGGTCTCATATATGTAATAATACTGAGCTGTAAACTTTGATTAAATGTGCTTGTCCCTCTAAGAGTGTTTAAAATCTAAAAACAATAAGCAAGATAATTCATTGCTTTAAACTAGATTTACCATGTGGTGAATTTTAATCACCCATCATATGGATGACAGTTACAGGGCATCAAACAAACAAACATTTCATTAATTAGAGTCAATCAGGGAGCTTCTATGTTGTCTGCAAACCAATGAAGGAGCCTTTACTCAGTTACTCTTCTAGAAACAACAAGGAAACCTCTGACATCTAGCACCCTACCATCTGTAAAAAACACAAAAATATTAGATAATGTAGTTTTTGAGAATGAATACTTTAGATCACAAGTCTCCTTGATCAGAGCTGACCTAGATTTAAAAGAAACAATAGCTTATTATTTGATATAATGGTTCAAAATTTAGTTAAAATAAAATACTAAAGTGTGCCAGAAATGATTGGTGGCACTGGGAAGAAGACATGATAATCTGCAGTTGATACAATAGACTTTTAGACAGTACATTCTCTATTGTACTACTAATATTTTGATTTTTGGGTGAGAGAGACAGAGAGAAAGAGGGAGAGAGAGAGAGAGAGAGAGAGAGAGAGAGAGAGAGAGAGAGAGAGAGAGAGAAAGAGAAATAAGAGGGAGAGAGGAGCAGAACTCTCCTTGTACAATGTCCGCACTATTTTAAACATCTGTATACAGATTTTCTGATTCTTAACCACAGAGAATGAATGCCTAGCCACAAAAATAAAAAAAACAAATCTTGATTTCAAAGTGCTTAAAATCTATATTATTGATATTATAGGCTCTAAGTGAAACTCAATATGGTGAAGAAAGGTCAATAAGTAAAAAGATATCAGGCAACAATGCAAAGGTAGACAGTGTGAAATGTGTGTATGTGTGTGTGTGAGAAGTGCATTATTGCTGCATAGTAATGAAATACGTTGTTGAATGTAGAATATTAGGAAGAGGCTGTAAAGAAATGAGTCGAATATGAACTGTTGAGAGTGTAACATTTATGAAAAGTAGAATAAAAGTGAGTTAGATGTTAAAGGTATCAGTTTAGTGTGTATAGAAGAAACAGTGGCACTGGTTATGGACAATCTAAATTGATAACTCGTGCTAAATGACAAAGTATTGTAAGCTGTGACAGTGAGAAGGAATTTGTCATAGAGGAAGATGATCAAGAAAGATATATGGAAAACAGTGATGAGTTCAGATGTGAAGATATTGGACTGTCCAGAAATTAAATTACCAGAACTGTGAGTAATGGAGTTATGCAGTAACGAACCCTTCATTGAAGAGTGGATAATAAAATATTGATGATTATGATGATGATGGTGAAAAGAGAAGACAGAATTCAAGAAATAGAAAAGGTAATGCCATCTATTCTGATAGATCATCTAGATTTCTTCACTGATATTGATGAAAGGCTAATAATATGGAATGTCACTTAACTCTAAATAATTTGTCAGTATGAATTTACAGTAAATTTTCTACTTTGACCTTGACTCAAATCTTGACAGTTACAGTTTAAGATAAATAGATTTTCTGGGTATCTGATTGTCAGCATATTTAAGGAATGGAGTATTAAAATATCATAGAAGAAAAGAAACAATATTAAGTGTTGACTAATATTGCTTTTTTTCAGTATTTTTTACAACTACCTATTATTCATCTTTACTAGTCAATAATTAACATTGTTTTCTCATTTCTTGAGCAAGTGTTTCTGTAAAATTTGCAACTTTGTGGGATAGGAAATACTTCAGATGTGATTAGTTGACGACCCTCTACAAAGCTCAATTAAAATCCATAGTAGGATTACCATAGCTTCCTCTAATTAGAATACAGATTGAAATTTGAGGGAGATTTGGCTGTTATTTCATGCATATTGAGACTTCCTTACTGCTGAATATCTATACATGTTCAAACTGAACAACAACTGGGAAATTGTTAAAGATCATAATCACTTCTGATTAATTAATAAAGATCATAGTCACTTCAGACTAATTAATGAAGGTCATAGTCACTTTTGACTAATCAATAAATAAAAGGTGGTGAACTGACAGAGTTGTTAGAATGTTGGATAAAATGCCTTGTGGCATTTGTTCCAACTCTTTATGTTCTGAGTTCAAATAATTTCAAGCTTTACCATTCATTCTTTCAGGTTTAGTAAAAAAATTACCAATCTAGAGCAATGGATTGATGGAACTACAAGAGGCCTGGGTGAAATGTTTTGTAGTATCTGTTTCAGCTCTGAGCATTCTGACAGCAATACCTGCCCTGAGACTGGTGCCAAACTGTATTGGTTGAAATTGGTGGCCTTTCACTTGGATAAACATGAGTGGTATGCAGAGGGGAGGCTTGCATGCATTGGTAACTGCTAGTTTTTCTCAAAAAATCTTGCCCAGTCTGCACATATATGTGGAGAAGAAAGGCCTTATATAATCTTTTCTACTATAGGCACAAGGCCTGAAATTGTGGGGGAGTGGGGTACAACAACTCCAGTATTTGACTGCTATTTATTTCCTTGACCCCCTAAAGGACAAAAGTCAAAGTCAACCTTTGCAGAATTTGAACTCAGAACATAAAGATGGATGAAATGCTGCTAAGCAGTTTGCCTGGCTTGCTAATGATTCTGCCAGCTCGCCAACTTAAGGCCCTATATAATAATAATAATAATAATAATAATAATAATAATAATAATATTAATAATAATAATAATAACAACAACATCAACAATAAAAAAAAATGATAATAATAGTCAGCAGCTGAAGACATAGAAACACTAATACAACCCAGCAGGACAACTGAAAAATAACTCTCAAAGACTGGAATATCTACAATTTCCTGTGAGTATTTAAAATTTCCCTCAAAATAAGTTAAGAAACTTACATATCTACAGTTTTCAAACACACAAACGATCACCTTTAAAAACTTTAATATCTACAACTTCTGTGAATACCTATCCTTTCCTTTCTCCCTGAGTATTCGAAAATGTAAGCATCCTGGCAGAAGGAGGGGACATGGACCACACCCACTTTCGTTTTTTTTTGTTTTTTATTTTTTCCACAGAACCCCACTTTTTCGACTATGGAGATTCTGAATCTGAAAAAAAAAAAAAAAATCAGCATGAAATGCTGATTTTGGTTAATGCCGACATTATAACCCGGAAACGAAATAAAAAAAAAATAGTACAATGGGTGTAAAAAAAAGGTGTAGGAAACGAATATGAAAACAAAAATGCCCGGAAAGCAACAAGGTGTGGGGAGAGGCCTTCAGAAAATTCACAAGATCTGATGTTTTTCCGTCATAACTTTTAGGAAAATGGGTTTTTAAAATGAAATTTTATATAAATGCCTTTCAAACGGTATACATTACGATTATAAAGAAATTTTGGGAAAAATCTTTTCCGAGGGGGCGGGGAGAGGACTTCGGAAAATTCACAAAGATCCAATGATTTTCCCTCGTAACTTTGAGGAAAATGGATATCTTTCTACTTCACACCCACGTAGGAAATGAATCTGAAAACAAAAATGTGTAGAAAGCAACGGGATAGAGAAAGGACTTCGGAAAATTCACAAGATCCGAGTTTTTCTCTCATAACTTTGAGGAAAATGGGTATCTTTTAATGAAATTGTATATAAATACCTTTTCAACAGCATGTATTACGGATGCCTAATGTGCCACAAACCCCTCATTTTCCTTCGGAAATAAGTGAGGGGAGAGGAAACTGGAATTATTGGAAAATGTTTTTCATTTTTCCAATGAATGAATTACGGTGACCTAATATGCCACAAAACACTTTTTCATCCGGAAAATGGGGGCTGTTTCTTTCTTTAAAATTTCATTAAATTTTTACAAGTGCACCTCTATAAAAATTAGTGGTGATGAAGTCTGGACAGGAGAGAGAAAGAATGATACAAAATCCTTATAAAAACCATGTTAGTGTTCGTGTGTGAAACAAAGTATTATATTAAAACATACCTCTTAAAAATCACTAGTTTTCAAATGGTATCCAATGTTTTCACTTCCCTTTAGCAAGTATTCGTACCGAAACTTTAATCAGGTAAACTAATACATTTCAATTTCATGTAGAGAGAGGGAGAAAGAGACACATCTTCCATGTAATTTACTTTGTGTAACTAAACTTCCAATGGCATAGCAATGTCATGGGTCAAATGGAGTGAGTGATTTCGTATATATACATATATGTGTGTGTGTGTGTTTATATATGTGTGTGTGTGTGTATATATATATATATATATATATATATATATATATATATATATATATAAAACTCAACTTGTGTGTCTGTGTGTCTAACTTCCCGGCACATCTCCTCCTAGCCAACAAATCGTAGAACCACCAAAAATGGGTCACTTAAAGTTTAGGCGAATGAAAATTGAACTGCGCTATTTCTGTTCCGAAATTCATCTCGCAAGTGCAAAAATCGATAATGTGTTTGTTTAGGCCTTATCCCATGCATTGACTAGTGAACTTTACTCAGTCAGCTGTCTAACGTGAACTGTGTTCACCACGCGTGCAAGCATGCGTAAATTGCATGAAAAAAAAAAAATATATATATATATAAGACTGAAGTTGTCTGTGTGTGGCAGGTTTGGTAACCTTCTCGTCACATGGTTGACTGTTATTCTCGAAGTGGAGTGTTGTTGTGAGTAATTGTTTAGCGTTGAATATTGTTGAAAATTGTTGAATTTTATTGTTGCTGTTGAACTTTGTGCGTCTGTTTCATAACAGACAAAAATACTGTTGTTCTCCTCCGTAAGGAAGGGAAAAGTGTTACATTTTGTCGCATACATATACACAAAAATATTATAAGTCTGGAAAAAAAAAATGAACAAGGAAAACATGTTGTCTTCTTCAAAATAAATGTATGCAGTGTAAACACTGTCAGTTTCATCTGTTGAAGGTTCGCCTTCATTTGAATCCATTGAAGGTTCGCCTTCCTTTGAATTCATTGAAGGTTCGCCTTCTGGATAAAAAAAACGGAAAAAATTTGTTGAAGCAAACCAAAGAAAATTTACCAAAACAAGCAACCAGTTCAGCTAAACAAGCAAGCCACGAAGATTCGTCTTCAAAAGAAACCAAAGCATTCAACTTCGCAGCTGCGGCTGGCTCAAAAACAGAAGTCATAAAAATGGAAAAAAATGAGTACATGAAATTCAAAGACATTTACTCGAGGGAGGGGACCGACGTAAAGGCCACCCTCCCAGACGAAATCAGAAAAAAAAAAACACAAGAGAGAATTATTGTGTATTAGTCCTTTGTGATAAAGGACAAAAAAATAGAGAAAGTAACGAATGAGCAGCCGGAGAAGTGCCTGCAGCCGATTTGGGAAGACATTGAATACGTAACAAGAGGGAAGAAATATGCCACAATAGTAGTATATTTCAAAAACGAATGCAAGGCAAAAATCCACTCTCTAAAGCACATAAAAGCAAATGAAATCATTTTGTTACCAACGTACTTAGGGAGGAGGACCGCCAAACTGAAAATTGAAGAAATCCCGCCGGAAATCGAAGTGGCATGGTTGCTTCCAGCCTTACTGATGGGGCTGGAAGAAAAAATAAATGTAGAAGTGACAAAGGTTCTGAAACAAAACTGGCGAGGCCAGAGCCTTCAAGTTACTATCCAGGCGGCCCCAGAAACACTGGAAGAAATTGTTGAGAATATCAACTTTAGTAAAGAAATCATTTTGCGGGTGGTGGTAGAGGGGCGAACATTCTTCAGTGTGGAGAAAAGGGCCACATTCGAGTGGACTGCCCCACCCGCAAAAAAGAGGAGGAAGAAAAAAGGAAGATGGAAGCGGAGGAGAAGAGGCGAAAGGAGACGGAAGAGAAAAAACAAAAGAACGCCGAAGAAGAAAACGATTTCACTCTGGTGAGACAGAGAAAGACTCCGAAAAAGATGAATGAAGATTTAACCCCATCCACCCCAAGCACAAACAAGAAAAAAAAAATACCAACACAGCAAACACACAGGAAAAAACTACCCCACCCCACCACGGTTCCCCACAAAAAGGAAAAAAGTAATGTCGAACTGGACAACCAATCCACCCCTCAGTGCTGAACAATTTCCTCCCCTCCCAGACTCCACCCCACCGTCCACCCCATCACCTCCACAAAGCCCAGGAAAATGTGACTCTTAACATGGTGTACATAGCCATCAATAAAGAAAATGATAGTTTATTAAAAGACATTAATAGCATGCCATCAGCAATACAGATACAAACACACCGGGTATTACCCAAACATGTAGACATATATAAAATTGATATGTTAAATTTAAATATCATTCGCTCAAAATATAAAGCAGACATCTACGGTCCTCGACACGACTTACATGAGTCGTTCGAGGATTTAAGTCAGAATTTCACCCCACGAACAGCCGGAAAAACAAAGACGACCGTTTAAGGTAGGTGATGTCTCGCATTCATGTAGGGTGCATAAATGTGCGTAGCTTGATGTCGAACTGGAAGCAAGGGCGCTTCCTAAATGATATCAGGTCACGGGATTTAGATGTTGTTGTTGCCACAGAAGCCTGGTTAAAGGGGCTAAGAGATCTGCTCCCGCTGTTCGACGGTTATGAGAGAATTATCTCTCCGGGCCGTCCGTCCAGCGGAAGTGGGTAGTTGGTCCTATGGAAAAAGAACCGGGTTTCTGAGAAAAAGTTGATTTTTTCAGATCCAGAAGGTAGACTGGTCGTCGTTGACTTGACGTTCAGCAGTTGTAAGACAATCAGACTGGTTGCGATTTACGCACCCCAAATAACAGCGGGGCAAAGCGAATATTTTCGGAACCTGGAAAAGTTTCTTAGTACATCGCATCCTTTAGCTATACTAGGAGACTTCAACACAATTTACAATGTGCTGGTAGACTGTGTAGGCTCGCGACCTGATAGGAAAGGAAATGCTTGCTTCCAGGATCTACTAAGACGTTTCGAGCTGGTAGATCCATATAGACTGGAACATCCGAATGCTCCATTGTGGACATGGTCAAACAGCGACGGATCTTCCAGATCGTACATAGATAGAATATTAATTAGAAAAGTAGATACAAAAGTAGCTAAGCGTCTGCAGCTTCACATGGTCAGCTACAGTGACCACAAGATGGTCACCTGTAAGCTCGACATAGATAAGTTATATAGAGGTCCCGGCTATGGGAAACTTGATACGTCCCTTTTGGCGATTAAGGAATACAGAGACCGGATTAAGTTACTGATACAGAGGGTATTGACCGGATCCATTATTAACAACAAATGGTGGTATGCCCTCCAGCGAGCCATCAGATATGAGTCTATTAGATATAGTACAGGTCTAGTAGCCAGAGAGGCTAGAAGGGAATCAGCATTAGTTAAGGACTTAGAGGAAGCAATGCGAACTGGCACTGCAGCTCAGGTGAAGGCCAAGAGACTGGTTTTAAACGAGCACCTCGAAGCCAAACACATGGGTTGCATTGTCAGGGCTAGACAACGTGCAATGGGGAGCGAAGGAATTAATGCCACGGGATAGGCCCGATGGTGGAAGCCCAACGTGGCAACGATGCTACAATTCGATCTTCGACGAACCAACAAGGTAAGTTGATAGACGAGCCCGAGGAGATGTGTGAAGCTTTTCAGGACCACTTCGCCCAGCTCTTTTTGGGGAGCGGCGGACCAGATAGGAGGAGGGACCTAACGGACTTCCTCGACGGGCTGCCGCGCCTCTCGGAGCGGGAAGCGAAGTGTAGTGAGGAGCTGATCACGCCTGGGGAAGTAATAGAGGCCATGGATGACTGCGGCGCGGGTAGGGTGCCGGGACAGGATGGTCTACCCTACGAGCTATATAAAAGTATGCTGGACTTGTTAGGGGACTTACTGGCGAACGTTTACGCGAACTGGCAGCAGAATGGGTTTATTCCCAGATCTGTGCGCCGGAGAGTAGTGACACTAGTCAGGAAGGACCCGGACAAGGGGGACGTCATTGATAATTTTAGGCCCATCACTCTGCTAAACGCAGAGCTGAAGATTTTGGCCAAAGTGTTATCGAAAAGATTGGCGCGTGTCGCGGATGGACTAATCGGGGAGGCACAAACATGTGCCGTACCCGGCAGGTCCATTCAGGATAATCTCCATCTGATTAGATACACCATAGAGGGAATGAATAACGATTCCGGCAAGAGAGGGGCAGTGGTCCATTTAGACCAATCGAAAGCTTTTGATAGGGTCGACCATCATTACTTGGTGTCCGTTCTGGCACAGTTTGGACTAGGTCTTGGCTTCCTCAGGTGGATCATTGAAATGTATGACAACGTCGACTCGGTAGTTCGGGTGAACGGCTTTCTGTCTAAGCCGTTCTGTGTCAAATGCTCGGTTCGTCAAGGGTGTCCGCTCTCCCCGCTTTTGTATGTAGTGGCTCTTGAGCCATTGCTACGAAAACTGGGCGGCATCCCGAGACAACCAGGTTGTGGAATGTCGGTTTCAGCTTACGCGGATGACATCACTATCATCGTGACCGAAGTGGACCTCCTACGTAAAGTAGGCAAGGCCATAGAGGCTTACGAGACGGTGGTAGGAGCAAAAGTTAATCGCAAAAAGTCTGTCGGCTTGCAACTCGGCACCTGGAGAGGTAAGTCGATGCCTCCAGACAGCGTCGTGGGACGTTGGACGGAGGGTCCGATTAAGTTGCTCGGGGTTTGGTTCGGACCAGACCTCCAAATAGAGAAGAACTGGAACGAGGTAATGAGCAGGGTGACCCACGCAGTCAAGACCTGGTCTTTGAAGTGGTTATCCCTGAAAGGTAGGGCGGAGGTAGCCAATGTGTTTATTGCATCGGTGATCCCCTACCGCCTTGCCGTCGTGCCTTGTCCGGATTCGTGGTTAACCAAGCTGGAAAGACAGCTCTTCCGCTTCCTGTGGAAGAGCTCGAAACCGCTTGTGAAACGCTCTGTTTGTTGTCAACGACCGTTAAAGGGTGGACTAGGGATGCCGTGGCTAATGATGCGCAGAAATGCGCTGAGGTTAAGGGATATGTGGCTCTACCTGGATGGTGAACGGGTGTGGTCTCCAATGGCGAAACAGATGTTTCCCAGGTTCACCAGTTTCGGTGGACGGGAAGCCTGGTATAATCGTAGATCGAAGTTGGGCACGTGGTTGGGCAATGCCTGCGGCAGTGGTTCTACCGCTGTTTTCTATAGAGGGTTTGTAGAGGCCGGTGGCGATGATACATTAGGGGAGACCCTAAGTTTCGACGATAATCAGCTGGCCAGACTGTTCCAACGTACATTCGAGCCGAGGACTATGGATAATTTTCAGAAGTCCTTGGCATGGCAGTGTTACCGAGGTGCCTTACCTGTTCGGGATAAACTCTCAAGGCATGGTGGCCACGACACCCCGATCTGTCCAAGATGTGGGCGAGACAGGGAAACCGTCTCGCACGCGATTGTGCAGTGTCCGATTGTGCAACAACTATTGTCAGGTGGAGGAAGAGCATAGCTATCGACTGAATCCATTGTGAAAATTGACCCGCCGGATTTCTTAACGAAAGAAGGTAAGAATTGTTTTCTCTCTGTGGTAGCAGTCACGAAACAGGTAGTATGGAAGACAAGGATGAGAGGGTTGATGTCAGGACACTTCATTTTTGGTCCTGGTTTAGTGGAATTTTTTATATTCCACCTAAAGAGACAAATAGGGCTGGAGAGGAGGTGCCTGAGTAAGAAAGTGTTTGATGAAAGAATGTCGTGTATAAAAGGTCTCTCGTAGGTGCAAGATAAACCCAAAACCCGAGGTCAGTGAGAGGCGGGGTTTGTGGGGTCCGTAAACCCGCCCCACTCTAATTGTTTAAAAAAATGTCCATTGTGTTGTTTATTCATTCGTTTTATATAAAATCATGTTAAATTTTTATCGACCCCAAATTACGCTTTATATATAAAATCATCCGTGATTGTATCGTCCATTCTATGCATGTCCTTATGGATAATAAAAGATCATGGTTTGATAGCCTTTAACTAACACTATCTCCTCCAAGACCCTGTGGCGCAAGTTGACCAAAATTGAAAGTATGATAGAAGAAAGCTTGCTCTTCATTCTGTAGAAGAAAAAATTCAAATCGAAGCATGTTAGGACAAAAAATTATTTACATAAAAAAGGTGCTTTTTTTTCTATGGAAATCTGTATTTTTTATGATTTTTTGACTGCTGTGTTACCATTTTTCGGTGTATTTAAACCAGTAAAATGTTCACTTAAAGAGAATAACAAGCTACATAATGCAAAATTTTTAATTTTCAAAAATTCCATTCTAAAGGGTCAAAACCGAGCAATGCCGGACGATACTGCTAATATATATATATATATATATATATATATATATATATATATATATATATATATATATATATATATCATCATCATCATCATCATCATCGTTTAACGTCCGCTTTCCATGCTAGCATGGGTTGGACGGTTCAACTGGGGTCTGGCAAGCCCGAAGGCTGCACCAGGCCAGTCAGATCTGGCAGTGTTTCTACAGCTGGATGCCCTTCCTAACGCCAACCACTCCGAGAGTGTAGTGGGTGATTTTATGTGCCACCGACACAGGTGCCAGACGAGGCTGGCAGACGGCCACGCTCGGATGGTGTTTTCTTATGTGTCACCGACACAGGTGCCAGACGAGGCTGGCGGACGGCCACGCTTGGATGGTGTTTGTTACGTGCCCTCAGCACGGAGGCCAGTCGTTGCGATATATATATATATATATATATGTGTATGTATGAAGGAAAAAAGATGTTCAGAATGCTGGATGGTTGTAAAAATATATATTTATATATCATATATTATTACTTCATATTAGCTCTTTCAATTACTCCTGTAGTTTCATCAGAAATGTCAGTTTAAAAATTTTTGCCTGTATTTATATTATTGGTAAATGAAATGGGGAGAGAGAGAGAGAGTGTGTGTGTATATAATGTAGAATAGAGGGAGGAAGAAGGTGAAAGAGAGAGAGGGAGTGATAGGGAGATAGAGGGATGGAGAAGGTGAAAGAGAGAGAATATGGGGAGGTGTTTTAAAACTGTATTTTTTTCTTTTTTGGGTCTTTTTTGTATTTTTTGGATGACCCTTGTAAGAAATGGAAAGAGAGAAGGAAAAAGAGGGTTTGAGAGGGTTTGTTTTTCAATAGTAGGTGTGTTGATATGTACACCCACACATATTTCCCTACATATAAACATATATATACATATCTATCAACATACACTCACATATATATACACATATGGAGGAACCATACATGTACTGCGTGAGCTTGAAAATGAGAAGGAAAGAAAGGGAAAAATAAAATATAAAAATAAAAATATGAAGAAAATGTGTCCATTCTTCACTTGGCGCTCCCTTGGGTGTCTAAAAGAACAGGTGGTTGACCATTCAATGTTTGATATACATATATATACACCTAATCACATATGTGTACATACACACATATAAACGCACACACACCCACAAACCTACATACACAAATATGCATGCATATATATACATACATGTACATATATATGTACGCACACATATATACACACATACACATGCATATCCACACATATATGCATATACATACATATATCAACATATATATATAAAATATATCAAACTTGTCTGTACATATATATACACGTCCATATGCATATAAGCATTTATAATCACATACATAGTCAGAAGTTTAAGATGCATAATTGTATATATATAAGAAAAGAAAAGGGAAAATTCTTTCATTTCTATATAAAGATATAGAAAGAGGTTTTTTTCTTTTTTTGTGTGTATCACATCATCATTGACTTTTTTACTACTTTTACTTTTATTAGCCATTCAATTTTGGGCTAAATTTTTCTATGAAATGCAATTCCATAGCTTTACGGTATTCCGGGTCATTGCGTGAGCATTTGTAGAATGGAATAATTTTAAATTTTCCATTTCCGCATACTTCTAGGTGTTTGCTTAATGGTATCTTGTGTAACACTTCCTGATTTATATGCTGTCTATGTATTCTTGTGCGTTGGCAGAGAGAGTTGTTCGTTTTGCCAATATAGTTTTCCTTGCAGTTTGGGCAAGTAATGCAATATATGAGGTTTTGCGTTTTGCAAGTCATATTAGCATTGATCTTAAAGAGAGGGCCATTTAAAAAATTTTAAGTGGGAACCACATTGTAGGTATTTGTAGTTATTCTCGTTGTTGCATGTTTCGCAACTTTTGTCTCCACATTTTGTTACTGAGATTTCTGGTCCCTTCTCCGATCTGAATTCTGCCCTTGTAAGGTGCTTTTTAAGGTTTTTCGGTTGGTGTTTGCTGTTGAGTAGGATTTTTTTGTTCATCAGGTTCCTCATTTTAGGGCTTTGTAGAAGGAAGGGCATGTTTGATTTTATAGCCTGGAAAATATTTGTTATGCCAGGACTGTGTGTGGAGACGAATGGTATTGTCTGTTTATTGGTTTTTTCTTTTGGTGTTCTTAATTCGGTGATGTTGAGTTTCAATGCCTTTTTAAAAACTTTCTTTATCAAACCTGAACGGTATTTTTGTATTTCGAGGAAGTCCTGGAGTCGTCGAGTCTAGTTGTTCATGTTGCAGTGTCTGTAACTATAGTGTATATGCGTCTTGCCATGCAGTAGGGTTTATTTCTTTTAATGTGTGATGGGTAGCAAGAGTCACAGTTGAGATAGTGATGTGTGTCTGTTTTTTTGTAATAAATGTCTGTAGTTACTCTGCAATTTTTTATTTTTATGAGAATGTCCAGGAATGGTAATTCATTAAAGTTGGATTCTGTGGTAAATTGTATGGCTGGGTGCAATTTGTTAAGTATCTCTTTAAAGGTGTTTAGGTCCGTGTCTGATTTTTCCCAAAAGACGAAGCAATCATCAAGAAATCGGTTCCATTGTTTCATGATGTATATCTTGAATTCCTGGTCAAAGGTTTTTTCTACTTCTTTGTAGAGTTTTTCTTCCAGGAACCCCATGATCAGGTTAGCATATGAAGGTGCAAAGCACGTACCCATAGCTGTGCCCTTTATTTGTTTCTATGTTTTGTGGTTAAATTTAAATGTGTTTTCCTCAGAACTATGCGTGTGGGTTTGATGATGAGATCCGTCTTAAAACGTTCATCTATTTTATCTCTATGTCTTGTCACCCAGTATTCCACTGCTTCCAGACCTAGAGTGTGGGGAATGTTGGTGTATAGGTTGGCGACATAGAAACTTGTGAGTATGGTACCTTCTGGGACTATGTCCGGGATATGTTGTAGGAAATCGATGCCATCTCTGTACATAGCTTGGTAGGAGGGGGCATAGAGGTTTAAGTATGATGTCTAAAAAGTGGCTAATTTGTTGGGCTGGTGCTTGTGGGCCTGCCACTATTGGCCTTAGTTTCAGGTCTGTAGGTCTTGGTATTCGTATATATTTGCTTTTTTGTTCGTTAATGGCATTTTGTATTGCCGAGCTTTTGTGGATTTTCGGTAAGCCATAGAAGTTGCTCTCTTTGGTTTGAGAGTAGCATTTATATTCCTTCTCTTTTTCTGTGAAAGAGTCTCGGTATTCTTCGATCAGTTTTCTGATTTTTGATTTTGTTCTCTTTTCTGGGTGCCCTGGTTCTTCCTTGTAGCATGTTTCGTCTGTTAGCATTTCCAGAATTTTGTCTTTATAGAAATCCTTATCCATGATTACTATTGCTCCACCCTTATCTGCTTCTTTTAAGATTATCGAGTTGTCATTTTTTAGTGTTTGAAGTGCTTGTTTTTCTTCTGTAGAAAGGTCTTGTTTGTATTTTTGTGACTTCAGAGGAAATTTGGAGATTGTTTCAATATATGTATCCAGATAATTGTCACTTCCCTTGTAGGGGGTGAAGTAGGATTTCTTTATGACTATCGATTCATCCTCAAAATCTTTATTTCCTAAGAATTCTAGAAGTCGCAGGCGACAGCTAAAGTGTTCCACATCTGATTTCAGTTCGATCAAATTAGGTGTGGGTGTAGGGGTAAATTTAAAACCCCTTAGTAATAGCGTCATTTCATTCTTATTTATATTTCTATTTGATAAATTTTTTATTTTGGGGTCTGTGTGTTTGTTTAGAGTCTGTATTTTATTGGGTCCGGTGGGTGATTTCGGAAGTACACAACCTCAGAATGGATAGATTAGATTCAAACCCACGACTAGAAAATTCCAGCAATACAGGAAACCTCATCGAAAGAAGCGAAACAGAATACTCACAACAGACAGATCTCCTCACACAAATTTGCAGAATATGCAACATTGGAATAAATAACATGGAATCTACAGAAGATCTCCATACAGAAATCTACAACTCCAGAATGAACGAAGCACAAATGAATTCACAACCGAAAGATACGAAAAACGCAGAAAAACTTCTAACAGAAATATCCCCAAAACTAAACTTGATCATCCTAAAACTGGACGCAATACTCCACAACACAAAAAATTCTGAAAATGATCTCCAGAAGAATAACACTGAGAATGCTCAATCAACTGAATCAAATAAAAAGAAACCAACTAAAAGTGAAACCCAAGAACAAAACCCCCTGAAACCGAACCTCTGGAAAAAAACTCCTAAACCAACGAAAACATGCTTACTGGAAAAGCTCCCGCTGTGAAAACATAGCAAATATTTACCAAAATTGGTGAAGCAAAGCCGAACCAATCCTACCCAGGAAATTCCTGATCAAAGAAATACAGGGCGAACCTTTAGAAGAAAAACAGATATGCGCAAACCGCCTAGAAACAGAAATTTCCCTCCTCGAATCTCGAAAAACACGATACGAGGAGAAAACTAAAACAATAGACACCATCATTACAGAGCGAAGTGATAAACAATGCCATGAAAAATTGAGAAACCTATGGAAGAGAGATACAGACATAGAAGAAGCAAGATCCAGAAAAATATGGGAGAAGCATCAAGAATAGTTTACAACCTGTGAAAAGAATTATGGAGACAAATCAACCATGAAAACAAAAACGCGACTACACCACCAAAAACAACAAAATATAAGAAAATGGTATACAAACTCAAACTACGAACACAACAGAACCAGAAAAAGCTACCAAAATGTATATCTCTCAACTCTATATACGGGAAAAGCAGAAACACCTCACCAAGTGAGGTCAAGGAACTCACACTTTCCAATCACCCATGACCACAATTACACTGACTGGAGAAATCAAAAAGGACACCAAAGAAAACTGACATACAAAGAACCAGCTACCCACAACACCAAAAACACTGGATGGACCCACCAAAGAAATGAAGAAACATTCAACTACAGAAACCAAAACAGTCCACATAGAAAACCAAGAAATTCTATGCACCCCAAAAGACCCATAACCTATGACATGTGGGAGGATTACAGAACCGAATACCAAAGACTCCCATACAGTCGATTTGAACCAACACCTCCACCACCATATGGAAAACAAATTCCCGAACCTGGAAGACGGCGAGAAAACAACACACCTTTTTCAGGGAAAAACTTCCGAAACCACCCACCGGACTCAATAAAATACACAGAACACACATACCCCAAAATCAAAAATCAGAAAACTGATTGAAGAATACTGAGACTCTTTCACAGAAAAAGAGAAAGAATATATATGCTACTCTCAAACCAAAGAGAGCCTCGGCAATACCAAATGCCATTAATGAACAAAAAAGCAAATATATACGAATACCAAGACCTACAGACCTGAAACTAAGGCCAATAGTGGCAGGTCCACAAGCACCGACCGAACAAATTAGCCACTTTTTGGACATCATACTTAAACCTCTATGCCCCCTCCTACCAAGCTATGTAAGAGATGGCATCGATTTCCTACAACATATCCCAGAAGATACCATACTCACAAGTTTCGATGTCACCAACCTATACACCAACATTCCCCACACTAGGTCAGGAAGCAGTGGAATACTGGGTGACAAGACATAGAGATAAAATAGATGAACGTTTTAAGACGGATCTCATCACCAAAGCCACACACATAGTTCTGGAGGAAAACACATTTAAATTTAACCACAAAACATAGAAACAAATAAAGGGCACAGCTATGGGTATGTGCTTTGCACCTTCATATGCTAACCTGGGGTTCCTGGAAGAAAAACTCTACAAAGATGTAGAAAAAACCTTTGACCAGGAATTCAAGCTATACATCATGAAACAATGGAACCGATTTCTTGATGATTGCTTCATCTTTTGGGAAAAATCAGACATGGACCTAAACACCTTTAAAGAGATATTTAACAAATTGCACCCAGCCATACAATTTACCACAGAATCCAACTTTAATGAATTACCATTCCTAGACATTCTCATAAAAATAAAAAAATTGCAGAGTAACTACAGACATTTATTACAAAAAAACAGACACACATCACTATCTCAACTGTGACTCTTGCTACCCATCACACATTAAAAGAAATATACCCTACTGCATGGCAAGACGCATATACACTATAGTTACAGACACTGCAACACGAAAAACTAGACTTGACGAACTTCAGGACTTCCTCGAAATATAAAAATACCGTTCAGGTTTGATAAAGAAAGCTTTTAAAAAGGCATTGAATTACCGAATTAAGAACACCAAAAGAAAAAAAACAATAAACAGACAATACTATTCGTCTCCACACACAGTCCTGGCATAACAAATATTTTCCAGGCTATAAAATCAAACTTGCCCATCCTTCTACAAAGCCCTAAAATGAGGAACCTGATGAACAAAAAAATCCTACTCAACAGCAAACACCAACCGAGAAACCTTAAAAGAAGGGCAGAATTCAGATCGGAGAAGGGACCAGAATTCTCAGTAACAGAATGTGGAGACAAAAGTTGCGGAACATGCAACAACGAGATTAATTACAAATACCTACAATGTGGTTCCCACTTAAAATTTTTAAAATGTCCCTCTCTTTAAGATCAATGCTAATATGACTTGCAAAACGCAAAACCTCATATATTGCATTACTTGCCCAAACTGCAAGGAAAACTATATTGGCAAAACGAACAACTCTTTCTGCCAACGCACCAGAATACATAGGCAGCATATAAAACAGGAAGTGTTACGCAAGATACCATTAAGCAATCACCTAGAAGTATACGGAAATGGAAAATTTAAAATTATTCCATTCTACAAATGCTCACGCAATGACCCGGAATACTGTAAAGCTATGGAACTGCACTTCATAGAAAAATTTAGCCCAAAATTGAATGGCTAAAAAAAGTAAAAGTAGTAAAAAAGTCAATGATGATGTGATACACACAAAAAAAAGAAAAAAAACCCTTTCTATATCTTTATATAGAAATGAGAGAATTCTCCCTTTTCTTATATATACAATTATTCATCGTAAACTTCTGACTATGTATGTGATTATAAATGCTTATATGCATATGGACGTGTATATATATGTACATATATGTGCGTGTGTGTGTATGTACATGTATGTATGTATATTTGTATATGTAAGTGTGTGTATGTACACATATTGATATGTGTTTAGGTGTATATATATGTATATCAAACACTGAATGGTCAATCACCTGTACTTTTAGAAACTCAAGGGAGTGCCAAGTGAAGAATGGACACAACATTTTCTTTATATTTTTATCTTTATATTTTATTTTTTTCCCTTTCTTTCTTTCTCATTTTCAAGATCACATAGTACATGTATGTATGAAAGTTTATGAAAATGTACACACACAATAGGTTCCTCCATATGTGTGTATATATATATATGTATATATATGTTCATTTGTAGGGATATATGTGTGGGTGTACATAGCAACACACCTACTATTGAAAAACAAACCCTCTTTTTCCTTCTCTCTTTCCATTTCTTACAAGGGTCATCCCAAAAATACAAAAAGACCCCAAAAAAGAAAAAAATACAGTTTTAAAACACCCCCACATATTCTCTCTCTTTCACCTTCTCCTTCCCTCCTATTCTCCATTATATACACACACACACACTCTCTCTCTCCCCACTTCATTTACCAATAATATAAATACAGGCAAAAATTTTTAAACTGACATTTCTGATGAAACTACAAGAGTAGTTGAAAGCGCTAATATGAAGTAGTAATATATGATATGTAAATAAATATATATTTTTACAACCATCCAGCATTCTGAACATCTTTTTCCTTTGATATCATCATCGTTTAACGTCTGCTTTCCATGCTAGCATGGGTTGGACGGTTCAACTGGGGTCTGACAAGCCCGAAGGCTGCACCAGGCCAGTCAGATCTGGCAGTGTTTCTACAGCTGGATGCCCTTCCTAACGCCAACCACTCCGAGTGTGTAGTGGGTGATTTTATGTGCCACCAACACAGGTGCCAGACGAGGCTGGCAGACGGCCACGCTCGGATGGTGTTTTTTATGTGCCACCGACACAGGTGCCAGACGAGGCTGGCAGACGGCTATGCTCGGATGGTGTTTTTTATGTGCCACCAACACAGGTGCCAGACGAGGCTGGCAGATGGCCACGCTCAGATGGTGTTTTCTTATGTGTCACCGACACAGGTGCCAGACGAAGCTTGCGAACGGCCACGCTCGGATGGTGTTTGTTACGTGCCCTCAGCACGGAATCACCCCCAATCAATGTTTAATTTGTATATATGAAAGTAGTTTTAGAGACAGAATCACCTTCAACTCAATCAACACTGAAAGATTTTATACCCTACCAATCAATAAAATGTTAAATATTAAATTTTATACTAACTATATCTATTCTGAATCCTGTATTTACCGTTTATAAGACTACATGTGTTTCATGAAAGTACGTCGGTATTGATTAGATACGAGGTATCTATTTTCAATACTTACTCCTGGTCGACACACTTCCAATCTTCAGGTCCGGATTCCTCAACATTATTTACTATCACTACATCTTATATACTTGTATGATACTCTATATCTTCAATATAATCTTACTTAGCATATACAAATAAATAGAAATACAAATAATAAATAAAAAGATACAAATAATAAATAAAAATAATTGAAAATCAAAAATTTAAGGAATAAAAATTCCAGGAATAAACATTTAGGGAAAAAAATTTAAAGAGAAAAAATACGAGTAAAAATTCTGAATGAAAGTTACGAATAACGAATAAAGAATTGCGAACAAATAAATACGAAATAAAAAATAGAGATAAAAATAATACGATGTTAACTTATCTTTTCTTTCCTCGGCGAAAATTAGACATAGCTACATCCTGAAAATAAGGTAAAATCCGCATTTAATAATACATATGTATAGCAGGTACTACAAATAAATGTCAAAAGGTTCTACTGGTGTATCTATTCCTTTATATAGTACTGTCAGTGGAACCGGAACAAGCCACTTTTATTTTTGTTTATTTTATTTAATCTATGTATTATTGCAAACAACCAATCTATTGATTGAGTTGAAGGTGGTTCTGTCTCTAAAACTACTTTTATTCTTTTTTTATATATACATAGTAGAAGAATCTGAACCCTTGAAAGGGATGTTTCCTGAGGAAAGCTTAATTTGTGATTTCAAAAGGATTATATTTTCCTCAAAATTATGAGGGAAAAACATGGATCTTGTGAATCTTGTGAATTTTCTGAAGTCCTCTCCCACCCCATTGCTTTCCGCACATTTTTGTTTTCAGATCTTGCGAATTTTCCAAAGGCCTCTCCCCACCTGTTGCTTTCCAGGCATTTTTGCTTTCATATTCATTTCCTACACCTTTTTTTTACACCTGTTACACTATATTTTTGATTACGTTTCCAGGTAATAATATCAACATTAAACCCCGATTTTTTTTTTGTAGATTCAGAATCTTCACAGTTGAAAAGGAGGGTTTCTGTAGAAAAAAAACAAAAACAAAAAACAAAACAAAATATTTTACCCTCCTTTTTTATCCTTTCCTTTCTCCCTGAGTATTCAAAAATGTAAACATCCTTTTTATTGCAAAAACACAACAGTCTTTTCTGATCAGACATACAAACGAACATCTCTAGAAAATTTAAAACTTTAGTATCTACAATTTTGTGTGAAAGTTTCACCTTTCTTTTCTCCCTGACTACCCAAATATGTAAACATAACTTTTATTGCAACAACGCAATTAATTGCACAATAAAAAAAATTAAGGAGGTAAGCACCTGCCAATATATACAAACTTCACAATTACAAAAACTGTAAACCACAGTAAAACTTATAACAAGAAAATAATTTAAAAAATCAGAAATTCAAAAATTCAACAATGTGAACATCAGTATATATCATCATCATCATCATGGTTTAACGTCTGCTTTCCATGCTTGCATAGGTTGGACGGTTTGACTGAGGACTGGTGAGCCAGAAAGCTGCACCAGGCTCAATCTGATTTGGCAAAGTTTCTACAGTTGGATTCCTTTCCTAATACCAACCACTCCAAGAGTGTAGTGGGTACTTTTACATGGCAACGACCACACTCAATAGGTTGGACCAGAGCTGGCAAGCTGGAAAAGCTTCGCCAAGTTCTATTCTGATTTGGCTTGGTTTCGATGGCTGGATGCCCTTCTTTATGCCAACCACATTACAATGTGTGCTGGGTGCTTTTAATGTGGCACTGGTACAAGTACTTTTATGTGGAACTAGTGCATGACTCTTGCAGTCGCATCTTCTTTACCAGGGTGAGTGATCTTATTAAAAGGCAAAGTTGATCTTCGCAGATTTTGAACTCCATGTAAAGATGGTTGAAATACCCTTAAGCATTTTCTCCAACTTGCTAGAGATTCTGCCAGTTTGCTGCACTGTTCTCTCACTCAACAGTAATAACAGACACAATGATAAAGCATATTTTATTTTATTATCATCATTGCAGGAAAAGCCTCTCCATAATTTTCTGGAATATCTTTGTAAAGAAATGGCTAAGTATATACACAGAAAATTGTATTTGTTAGTGTAGAATAATAGAATTTTTCAGAAATTAAATCAATCTGACAATACCATTCACATAATACACAGTAAGTGGGTTTATCATCATCTTGTGTTTTAAGGTCCACTTTTCTACACTTGCATAGGTCAGAGAATATATTGAGGCAGATTTTCTATGGCTGGATGCCCTTCTTGTCACCAACATTCACCTGTTTCCAAGTAAAGTAATGTTACCCCAAGGTCAGACATGTTCTTGCAGAATATTGGAAATTAATGACATTGCTTGTGTGGAAGAAGGCACTTATTTACAACTGTCATAAAATGTCAAAATGGGGAGATCTGAGCATTTACACATTAACACACACACAAGTCTTCTTTCAGTTTCCTTCTACCAAATCCACTCACAAAGCTTTGTTTAACTGAGGGCTATTTTTGTAGATATTTGTCCAAGGTGCCATACAATTGGACTGAACCTGAAACCATGTGGTTGGGAAGCAAACTTCTTCACCACACAGCCACATTGGAACTTATACACACACACACATGCTGATATATATATATATATATCAATGGAACAGCCTGCTCATGAAATTAATGTGCATGAGGCTGAGCACTCTACAGACACATGTTCCTTTAACGTAGTTCTCAGTGCGATTTAGCATGACAAAGAATGTGGCAAGGCTGGCCCTTTGAAATACAGGAACTACTCATTTTTGTAGACTGGAGCAGCATGAAATAAAGTGTCTTGCTCAAGGACACAATATCACATCAGGAATTGAACTCACGACCTTACACTTGTAAGCCAAATACCCTAACCACTAAGTGGCATGTCTTCATGATACACACACATGCACACGCACACACACATATGTACATGTGTATATAAAAATAGTATCACAAACCTCATTATCAGTAAGTTCTACTATAGGTACAAAGCCTGAAATTTGGTGGAGAGGATTAGGCAATTACATTGACTCCAGTACTTGACTGGTGCTTATTTTATTGACACTAAAAGGAAGAAAGGCAGATTCTGTGGAGTATACAGTATATTCCCTCCCTGGATGGGATACCAGTCTGTTGCAGAATTACTCATTTTTGCCAGCTGAGTGGACTGGGACAATGTGAAATGAAGTGTTTTGCTCAAGAACACAATGCATCACCCAGTTCAGGAATCAAAACCACAATCTTATGATCATGAATTGTTGAACACCCCAACCACTAAACCACGTGCCTCTACATATATGTGTATATGTGTGAGTGCACACACACATATATGTATGTATGTTATGTATATATGTATTCTTTTATATTATTTTACTTGTTTTAGTTACTGACTGTGGCCATGCTTGTGCACCATCTGTATAACTAATAGTATTTCTATGGAGCTGCTTTTTTTTTTATAGTTAGCTTTTTGTGAATGAGGAAGTTTGATGTAGTGGATTCATTTGCATTTCTTGCCATGACATTGGCTCATCTGGGATAATAGTTGAATATCCAGACAATTTTTTAAAATACTTGCATCCATCTTGGCAAGATACTGAAAAGCTTTGGGTCTTTAAGCCCTAAGTTGCTATGAGAAACGTAGGACCTTTACGGCTCTGCAGGGAAGGATTAGTATAACTTTAGGATTCTCTAGTTAAGGGATTGGTATAGCTCTCAATACTGAAGTTTGGTGTGACCCTCAAGGATTTTCTATATATAAATCATTATATATATATATATATATATATATATATATATATAATATACCTTCTTTGTCTACTTTCCAAAGAATGGAGTCTTAGTGCTTTCAATCCATTCTGGTTGCTCAGCTTTTGTTTTGAGGCTATTTTCTTCATGTAGTATCACTGGATTGCTTTTAGTTTTACAGTCAGTTTAATACTTTTTGGCAATCATAGTTGCAAGCATAGTCCAGACATCTGAAGAGAAATGTTTTCCATAAATGCAGCATGCTTTCTTGCTCTACCATACAAAATGATTTCAAAATCCATCCTGTCAGTCTTTTGCACATCATTGCCATCTTGTTAATGTGTACATGAAAAAATGCAACATTACTCATATTTATTCCCAGTCATGCTCTGACTGTGACCCTGGAATTGCAATCCCTCAAGGTCCTGTGCATTCTGGATGTGATGTGTTTGTGGGCTAATAGTAATGATCTTTCCAGTGTTAAATTGCATGTTATTTTCTTTAGCCCACTTGTAGATTGCATTGAGGTCTTTCTATAGTTTTGGGGCTATACCAGTGTTTTTAATTGCCTGTGATACTTTTTATCATTGGCATAGCTGTTGAGCGTGATTATTCGTATAACTGAAGGCATGTCTGATAGAACTAGTATAAACAGCTATGGCCAAAAATCAGTTTTCTGGGATGCTCCATTCAAAATCAGTGTTTCTTTTGAGAGAGCACCATTAGCATCAGCTATTTGACTTTTACCTCTTAAAAGGCCATGCAACCCACTCTCCTAATTTCCCAATTATGTCAAGATCACACAGTTTATAACACATATCCCATGATCAACTTCACTGAAGGCCTTTTTGAAAGTCAAAATATACCATGTATACATTTATGTAGTTGTTCCTAGTTATAGTATTATGGCAGCTGTATAAAGTAGTTTCTTCTTGAGTGAAAGCCTTGCTGAAAATTAGTCAGTAACTCATTTTCTTCTAAGAACCTGATTTGTTTCTCTCTGATAATTCATTCTATGACTTTGCAGACATATGAAGTAGAGAGAGGCCTAACTTTTAATATCTGCCTTGTTTCCTCTTTTATGAACAAAGCATGTTATGTTTTTAACTTATCTGGAGATTTCTTTCTTGCCAAGAAAGTTTGAAAAGGCATCTAGAGTGGCTTGACAAAAGCCTGATAATATGCTTTTTCTGAGGATTGTTGGGAATCCACCAGGGCCTATTGCTGAGTTTAAGCTCATTCCATCTATAGTTGATATTACATCTTCCTCGTTTATGTTGATGCAACTGTTACTTGCTGTGGTGTCAAAGAACTGATCTACATGTTTCCTAACCAAAAGGGCAAAATATTGGATAGAGTTCAAGTGCTCCTTTTACTTTGGACTTTACAGTGTAGGTTCTGGAATGTATTTAATGAATTATTGACATAAATTGCTCAAGTTTTATGCTTTTGTTTTGCATAGAGAAACTTTCAAGTGTGTTCTGTTTGAGAATCTCTCTTTGAATTAACTTCCAGTCAGCTTTATGAAATTGCTTTGTTGCATTCTACCTGTTCTTATGTTCTGAGTTCAAATTCCACCAAGGTTGACTTTGCCTTTCATGGTCAATAGAATAAGTACTGGGATTGATGTAATCGACTATCCCCCTTCCACAAAATTTCAGGTCTTGTGCCTATTGTAGAAAGGATTATATTAATCCCTGCAAAAACTGGCTTTGTGTTCAATGCTTACTTTTGGTGGCCTAAATCGTATTGAACCCTCTCTGAACATCTGTGCTTATTTTTCTTTATGACTGTCTCCTAATGTGTCTTATTCTCTACACCTGATACTCAGAGTTTGGAGAATAACACATTTCATTTCATTTCATTTCATTTGAGTTTGAGTCCATGCTCAGGCCAAGTCGAAGACTCCACCCTCAGAGTCTGGTGTGGTTGCCAGGTTGTATTCTCTGTTTAATTTTGACATGTGTAGGAGCGAGTTTGAGTCAGTTTGTGCTCGTTGTGTATATCCTGGGAGATGGGGTTCATCTCTAATGGTGCTTAAGTATCTATCCAGCTGCAATTTGAATGATTCCACACTGCATCCTGATAGATTTCTGACATGTACCGGAATGGAGTTGAATAGTTGTGCTCCTCAAACCAACAGACTTGACTCTCGCAGGGTTTTTGCTGCCTGGCCAGCCTTTTTGTTGATTGGTGGTAGCTGGCAGTGTCTTCCGTGGCGCAGTGAGTGGTAGGTTTTGATACCAAAGTTTGGCACCTTTTGCTCTATCATTTTCCAAATGTATATAATTCGGTATCGCTCAAATCTTCTTTCTATTGAGTACATCTTCAAGGTTTTGAGTCTTTGCCAATAGTCCAGGTCCCTCGTTTCTGAGAAGTATGAGGTAAAATTTCTTTGGAGCGATTCCATCTTAGATAGTTGGCCCTTTGTTGTTGGTGACCACAACTGAGAACAGTAGTCAATCCTTGGAAGTATCATACTGTTCCAGAGGGTTTTCATTGTTGAGGTATCTCTTGATTTGAAGGTGCGCAAGATCCACCCGCTGAACTTTCTTGCAGTAAGACAGACTGAGTCAAGGTGTTCTCTGAATTTTAGGCTGGTTACCATGTGGATGCCTAAATCTTTCACACACTGTTTTTCCATTATTTGTTGTCCTGATGGGTTTCTGTAGTTTGTTGTATTTTTCAGATCTTGATCTGTTCCGTAGCAAATTAGTTCAAACTTCTTATCATTGAACAACATGTTGTTTGTTTCCTGCCATTTATATATGGTGGTCAGGTCCTTTTGTAAGGCCTCTGTATCCACCTCGTCTTTGATTTGTCTCATGACCCTGGTGTCATCAGCAAAGGATGAGATGTTGCTGGTTGTATCTTCATCTATGTCAGAAATGAGGATGAGAAACAGGATTGGGCCGAGTACTGTACCCTGGGGAACACTGCTGGTCACAGGTGATGGTGTTGAATGGGTTCCATTCACAGTGACTGTTTGAGTTCTATTTGTAAGGAACTCATGTATCCATGTACCAACTTTTCCTCCTACTCCTAGCTTTCGAAGTTTGTGACCCAGGATGCCATGATCTACCTTGTCAAATGCCTTGGCAAAGTCGAGGTAAATAACATCTGTGTTGTATCCATTCTCTAGATTTTCTAGGATTTGGTCATGGTGTGCCAGTAGTTGGGAAAGACATGATCTACCTAACCTGAATCCATGCTGGTTGCAATTCATCAGATTGTTAGATTCCAGGAACTCAACCAGTTTTCCACGAACTATTCTTTCGAAGACCTTGATAATGTGTGATGTCAGTGAGATTGGTCGGTAGTTCTTTGGTTTTGATTTGCTGTCCCCTTTATGTATTGGAGTTATGTGTGCTTCTTTATATGTATTTGGTATTTTGCCATTCTCCATAGATTCCCTCCATATCATGTAAAGGGGCTTCAACAATTGTACCTTGCAGTTTTTAAGTATCATGGCATTGAAACCGTCAGGCCCTGCAGCCGAGTGCATGGAGAGCTTGTCTATGGCTCTTTCTATGTCTTCTGGGTTGAAATCAATGTCGGATAGGGTAGATTTAGTATGGTCGATATCCTTGAAGAATTTTCCTGGGTCATGGATCTTCATGGTTTTAGATGGCTCACTGAAGACACTTTCATACTGTTGACCCAACATTTCTGCCATTTCAATAGGGTTATTCACTACATCCCCATTTTGTCTCTGGAGAGGTCCTATTGTTGACTTGGTATTCGAGTATTTCTTTGCAAAACTGTAGAAACATTTTGGATTTTTCTTGATGTTTTCTATGGCTCTCTTTTCTGCATTGTTACATTCTTCATCATAGTGTTGTTTTAGATTGTCTTCTAATCTGTATATTTGGTCAAGGACTTTCTGTAATTCATGTTTTGATGTCAGCTTAGATGTTTTGTTTCTTAGTCTTGACCTTTTGCGCATCAGGATCTTTCGCTCCCGTGGTACAGGTTTTTTTGTGGATTTGGTTTTCTTAAGAGGAATATTTTTTGCACATATTTCTTCGATCTTGTTTAAGAATTTCTTGTGTTTATCTGGCCCAGTAAGGTAGAGATCCCAGTCAATGATTTGTAACTGGTTGTTAATAGTTTCCCAATTTGCCTGGTGATAATCATACCTGCATAGCTTTGGCATGTCCTTTTGTTTAAGAGTTGTGGCATTGGGCTCATTACCAATGTGTAAATGCATTTCAATAATATTGTGGTCTGAGAGGATTGTTGGGGTTGAGTGAAGGTCAAATAGCGTGTCCTCGTTGTTGGTGAAAACCAAGTCGATCGTATTATTATTTCTTGTTGCTTCTGTCATCATTTGTTTGAGGTATAATTTCTCTGTGACTTCCAACAGTTTGGCTGCCTGTATTTGTTCAGCTTTTGTCCCCAGTTTTAGTATGTGTCCATGTGGCCAGATGATGTTAGGGAAGTTGAAGTCACCAAGGAGGATAATGTCTGGCATTGGACTCGCCATGTTTCCCAGAATTTGTTGGAGCTTTGTCAGTGGCTCAGTGAAGGATAATGTTGGGCTGTTTGGAGGTCTGTACATTATTGTTACAACTGTATTAAGTTGGATGATTTTTATGCACAGCAGGTTGCAGTAGGCATTTGATTCATTGACAAGTTCTATGCATGCAAGGTATCATGGATATACATGATAACGCCCCCATGGGATCTGCCTTGTCTATCACATCTGAAGATGTTGAATCTATTGATTGTGATTTCGCTGTTGCGGATGTTTTCGTTGAGATGACTTTCAGTAATTCCAATTATTTTGGAGTTGTTTTCTGTTGCTAATTCTTCCAAGAAAGGGACTTTGCACTGTTTTGTTTTCGGATAAAGACCCTGGATATTTGCTGTTATTATGCTTGTTGTACCGAATACATCTGCCCTATTGTTGGCAAGACTGTTGTAGTTGCTGGGACTGTGCTGACTGGATATTCGGTCTGCTGGGCTGTCTGTATTTGTTGTATGTGCCCTGTAAGTCCAGGTGTCAGCCTTTGTATCAATGTTGCCTGATTTTGCTGAGTCATCTGTATGGAGTACAGCTGTTGTAGTTGGAGTTAAAAAGAAACATAATAGGGTTTCTTTTTAATTACAGTCTCCTTTATTTTTTTAATCTTTTCTAAAATATAATTCTTCTGGAAATTCTTCATTCACATGCTTATCCATCAAATTCTAAACTGCAACAATAAAAAAAAGATGCATTAGTATTCGAAAATGTAAACATCCTGGCAGGAGGGGACATGGACAACACCCACTTTCGTTTTTCTTTTGTTTTTTATTTTTTCCACAGAACCCACCTTTTCGACTATGGAGATTCTGAATCTGCAAAAAAAAAAAAAAAAAAAAAAAAATCAGAATTTCAAAATTTCAAAATTTTGAAATACTGATTTTGGTTAATGTTGACATTATAACCCGGAAACAAAATTGAAAAAAAAAATAGTGCAACGGGTGTAAAAAAAGGTGTATCTTTTACCTACCTCTTAAAAATCACTAGTTTTCAAATGGTATCCAATGTTTTCACTTCCCTTTAGCAAGTATTCGTACCGAAATTTTAATCAGGTAAACTAATACGTTTCAATTTTATGTAGAGAGAGGGAGAAAGAGACACATCTTTCATGTAATTTACTTTGTGTAGCTCAACCTCCAATGGCATAGCAATGTCATGGGTCAAATGGAGTGAGTGAGTGAGTGAATGATTTCATATATATACACATGTGTGTGTTTATATGCGTGAGTGAGTGTGTATATATATATATGTATATATATATATATATATATATATATATATATATATATATATATATATGTACACACAAGAAAAAAGATGTTCAGAATGCTGGATGTTTGTAAAAATAAATATTTACATATCATATATTATTACTTCATATTAGCTCTTTCAACTACTCCTATAGTTTCATCAGAAATATCAGTTTAAAATTTTTTGCCTGTATTTATATTATTGGTAAATGAAGTGGAGAGAGGGAGAGAGTGTGTGTGTGTATATAATGGAGAATAGATGGAAGGAGGTGTGAGAGAGAGAGAGAGAGAGTAAGTGATAGGGAGATAGAGGGATGGAGAAGATGAAAGAGAGAGAATATAAGTGTGTGTGTTTTAAAACTGTATTTTTTGGATGACCCTTGTAAGAAATAGAAAGAGAGAAGGAAAAAGAGGGTTTGTTTTTCAATAGTAGGTGTGTTGCTCTGTACACCCACACATCGGCTGACAAGGGTGGAGCTGTAGTGGTGTGGCGCGCGGACCTCTATAGGGCCGAGGCTTTCCGCCAACTCAATGACACCTCCTTCTATTCCCCTCTGCCCTCTAACCCCACACGTAGCTACCAACAGACGGTATCCTCTACTGTCCAAGACCTCATCTCATCCTCCCGTCTCCCCCGCACCGCATCCAACCTAATTGTGCGAACCCCACGTACCCCCACCATTTACTCCTCCCCAAAATCCACAAACCCAACAACCCTGGCCGCCCCCCCCATGTCTCCGCCTGTAACTGCCCCATGGAGCTCATCTCTAAATACCTCGACCGTGTCCTTGCCCCCCTAGTGGCATCTCTTCCCTCCCACATCCACGATACCAACCATGCTCTCCGGCTTTTCAACTCTTTCTCCTTTCCTCCCGGCTCCTCCAAAATCCTTTTTACTATGGACATCCAAAGCCTCTATATGTTATCCCTCACCACGAAGGACTGCAGGCGACCTTCGACACTTTCTTGACTCTGCTCTAACCCTGTACCTGACACCTCCACACTCATTCGTCTGGCCGAACTTGTCCTTACTCTGAACTGCTTCTCGTTCGCGGGCGAGTTCTACCATCAGGTCTCGGGAGTGGCCATGGGAACGCGAATGGGCCCCAACTATGCGAACCTGTTCGTTGGCTATGTTGAGGCCCAAATATTCTCTAATTTCACTGGTCCCACTCCTGAACTATATGGTCGTTATATTGACGACATTATCGCCACCTCACTCTCCTGGCGAACATCTAGATTCCTTCCTCTCTTTCGTCCAATCTTTCCATCCAGCCCTCCACTTCACTTCCACTATCTCCAACACCTCTGTCTCCTTCCTCGACATTTCAGTTAGCATTCTTCACTCCACTCTTACCACCTCCATTCACTACAAACACACAGACTCACACTCATACCTCAAACTCTTCTCTCCTCCCACCAGAAACACACCAAGCTTTCCATCCCCTATTCCCAATTCCCGTCTACGTAGGCTGTAGTGTAGTGACGACCATGACTTTGAGACTCAGTCTCAATGTATGGCTCACCACTTCACCCTACGTGGATACCCCCTCACCACTATCCACACCGCCCTTGCCAGAGCACGGTCCGTGGGTCCGTGGACCGTGTATCTGCTCTCTCTCCCCGAACCCGCCCTGTAGTCTCCTGCCTCCCTTTTCCCCTCACTTACCACCCCACGACCCTACGTCTCCAACGCACCATTCTTCGAGCTTTCCGTCATCTCCAGTCCGACCCGTCCACTTCACACCTCTTCACTAACCGACCCCTCCCCTCTTTCAAACGAGCCCACAACCTTCGAGACCTTTTGGTCCATAGCTCCTTCCCTGACCCTACCTCCCAACCCGGCTCATTCCCCTGCTCCCGCCCACGTTGCCGCACTTGCCCTTACCTCTCCAACACAACCCGCCTCACTAGCACCCACCATCGACCCTATCCCATCATCCACTCCTTCACCTGCACCTCCAGCAATATTATCTATTGCATCTCTTGCTCTCTCTGCAATTCCTTGTACATCGGACAAACGGGACGCCGCTTGGCTGACCGGTTCGCGGAACACCTTCGTGACATCCACCTTGCGAACGACACAACCGGTCTCATGCCATTTCCGCTCCACCGGTCACTCCTTGCAACACCTATCTGTGTTCGGTTTGTCCTTACACAGAGGCCATCCGGATTCCCGTTTGCGCCGTGAACAGGAATTAATCTTCTCTCTTCGCTCTTATACGCCATTTGGTCTAACTCTCCCCCCCTCTCATCTAACCCCCTCCCCCCTCCTCACCTATCCTTTCTCCCCCCGACCCCTACTTCTTCAGTCCTTCATCCTTTCACCCCTACTCCCCTTCCCTTCTTCCCTCTTTCTCCCTCCCTCTTCCCCTTCCCTCTGCTCCCTCACCCCTCTCTCCCCTTCTCTCTCCCTCTCCCTCTTTCCTCCTTCATCCCCCTCCTCCCCTTCCTTCTCCCCCATCCTCTCCTCTTCCCTTCTCTCCCCCTCTTCTTCCCCTCCCCTTCTCCCCCTCTTCTCCCCCTCCCCCTATTCTCCTCACAACACCACGACTTTACACATCACATCACATATGATGTGCCATACTAATACACACACCAACTAATAATACTAATACGTACTAATACATACTAGTACATACTAATACCACCAACCCTATACATACACACGTCCAGACCCCACATACGCACTTATACTCTCTCACACACACACACACACCTATACATACCAATACGTACTAATACATACTAATACATACTAATACATACACCAACCCCATACATACGCACGTCCAGACCAATCCTACGCACTAATACTCTCTCATACACACCACAACACACACCCTTATACATACTAATACATACACCAACCCTATACATACACACATCCAGACCCCTCCCACGCACTTTTAGCTGGTCCCTCAACCCGTTTATCAACCCTATTATCTCCCCTTATTTCGCTCTCGCGTCTCATGTTTGATCTTTGACCTCAGGCCGAAATCAGATCGCCATGTTGATTCGTTAGCTACTGCACGCATTTTTTTCTCTCCTTCTTTCTGTGTTTTTCTCTCTCTGTGTATCTTTCTGTTGAAGAGCGTAGGCTCGAAACATTAAAGACTTGTTTTATTTATATTTCCTGAGCGCCATACTAATACAATTGTTCGTTTGTTTTCCACCTGCCTTCGTCTTTTGTTTATTTTCATAAAGCTTCCCGTTATATATATATATATGTATATATATATATATATATATATATCCACATACACTCACATATATATAGACATATGGAGGAACCTATTGTGTATGCATTTTTATAAACATTCATACATACATGTACTGTGTGATCTTGAAAATGAGAAACAAAGAAAAGAAAAAAAATAAAATATAAAAATATAAAGAAAATGTGTCCATTCTTCACTTGGCACTCCCTAGGGTTTCTAAAAGAACAGGTGGTTGACAATTCAATGTTTGATATACATATATATACACCTAAACACACATCAATATATGTACATACACACACACATACATATGCAAATATACATGCATATACATACATGTACACAAACATACAAACACACACACACGTATATGAACATATATATGTACACACACATATATAGACACATACATATGCATATCCACATATAGAGCCACACATATGCATATACATATATAGATATATGACCACATATATATCGACATATATATATGTGTGTGTATAATATATATAAAATATATCAAACTTGTCTGTACACATACATACACGTCCATATGCATATAAGCATTTATAATCACATACATAGTTAGAAGTTTAAGATGCATAATTGCATATATAAGAAAAGGAAAGGGAGAATTCTTTCATTTCTATATAAAGATATACAAAGAGGTTTTTTCTTTTTTTGTGTGTATCACATCATCATTGACTTTTTTACTACTTTTACTTTTTTTAGCCATTCAATTTTGGGCTAAGTTTTTCTATGAAGTGCTGTTCCATAGCTTTACGGTATTGCGGGTCATTCCGTGAGCATTTGTAGAATGGAATAATTTTAAATTTTCCATTTCCGCATACTTCTAGGTGTTTGCTTAATGGTATCTTGCGTAACACTTCCTGTATTATATGCTGCCTATGTATTCTTGCACGTTGGCAGAGAGAGTTGTTCATGTCACCAATATAGTTTTCCTTGCAGTTTGGGCAAGTAATGCAATATATGATGTTTTGCGTTTTGCAAGTCATATTAGCATTGATCTTAAAGAGAGGGACATTTTTTGAATTTTTAGTGCAAACCACATTGTAGGTATTTGTAATTAATCTCGTTGTTGCATCTTCCGCATCTTTTGTCTCCACATTCTGTTACTGAGAATTCTGGTCCCTTCTCCGATCTGAATTCTGCCCTTGTAAGGTGCTTTTTAAGGTTTTTTGGTTGGCGTTTGCTGTTGAGTAGGATTTGTTTGTTCATCAAGTTCCTCATTTTTGGACTTTGTTGAAGGATGGGCAAGTTTGATTTTATAGCCTGGAAAATATTTGTTATGCCAGGACTGTGTGTGTAGACGAATGGTATTGTCTGTTTATTGGTTTTTTCTTTTGGTGTTCTTAATTCGGTGATGTTGAGTTTCAATGCCTTTTTTAAAGCTTCCTTTATCAAACCTGAAGGGTATTTTTGTATTTCAGGAAGTCCTGGAGTTCATCGAGTCTAGTTTTTCGTGTTGCAGTGTCTGTAACTATAGTGCATATGCGTCTTGCCATGCAGTAGGGTATATTTCTTTTAATGTGTGATGGGTAGCAAGAGTCAAAGTTGAGATAGTGATGTGTGTCTGTTTTTTGTAATAAATGTCTGTAGTTACTCTGCAATTTTTTTATTTTTATGAGAATGTCCAGGAATGGTAATTCATTAAAGTTGGATTCTGTGGTATTGCTGGGTGCAATTTGTTAAATATCTCTTTAAAGGTGTTTAGATCCGTGTCTGATTTTTCCCAAAAGATGAAGCAATCATCAAGAAATCGTTTCCATTGTTTCATGATGTATATCTTGAATTCCTGGTCAAAGGTTTTTTCTACTTCTTTGTAGAGTTTTTCTTCCAGGAACCCCATGACCAGGTTAGTATATGAAGGTGCAAAGCACGTACCCATAGCTGTGCCCTTTATTTGTTTCTATGTTTTGTGGTTAAATTTAAATGTGTTTTCCTCAGAAATATGCGTGTGGCTTTGATGATGAGATCCGTCTTAAAACGTTCATCTATTTTATCTCTATGTCTTGTCACCCAGTATTCCACTGCTTCCTGACCTAGTGTGGGGAATGTTGGTGTATAGGTTGGTGACATCGAAACTTGTGAGTATGGTACATTCTGGGACTATGTCTGGGATATGTTGTAGGAAATCGATGCCATCTCTTACATAGCTTGGTAGGAGGGGGCATAGAGGTTTAAGTATGATGTCCAAAGAGTGGCTAATTTGTTGGGTCGGTGCTTGTGGGCCTGCCACTATTGGCCTTAGTTTCAGGTCTGTAGGTCTTGGTATTCGTATATATTTGCTTTTTTGTTCGTTAATGGCATTTTGTATTGCCGAGCTTTTGTGGATTTTCGGCAAGCCATAGAAGTAGCATGTATATTCTCCTTTTTCTGTGAAAGAGTCTCGGCATTCTTCGATCAGTTTTCTGATTTTTGATTTTGTTCTCTTTTCTGGGTGCCCTGCTTCTTCCTTGTAGCATGTTTCGTCTGTCAGCATTTCCAGTATTTTGTCTTAATAGTAATCCTTATCCATGATTACTATTGCTCCACCCTTATCTGCTTCTTTTAAGATTATCGAGTTGTCATTTTTTAGTGTTTGTAGTGCTTGTTTTTCTTCTGTAGAAAGGTCTTGTTTGTATTTTTGTGACTTCAGAGGAAATTTGGAGATTGTTTCAATATATGTATCCAGATATTTGTCACTTCCCTTGTAGGGGGTGAAGTGGGATTTCTTTTTGACTATTGATTCATCCTCAAAATCCTTATTTCCTAAGAATTCTAGAAGTCGCAGGCGACGGCTAAAGTGTTCCACATCTGATTTCAGTTCGATCAAATTAGGTGTTGGTGTAGGGGTAAATTTAAAACCACTTAGTAATAGCGTCATTTCATTCTTATTTATATTTCTATTTGATAAATTTTTTATTTTGGGGTCTGTGTGTTTGTTTAGAGTCTGTATTTTATTGGGTCCGGTGACTAGTTTCGGAAGTACACGACCTCAGAATGGATGGATTAGAATGAAACCCATGACTAGAAAATTCCAGCAATACAGGAAACCTCATCGAAAGAAGCGAAACAGAATACTCACAACAGACAGATCTCACACAAATTTGTAGAATATGCAACATTGGAATAAATAACACGGAATCTACAGAAGATCTCCATACAGAAATCTACAACTCCAGAATGAACGAAGCACAAATGAATTCACAACCGAAAGATACGAAAAACGCAGAAAAAACTTCTAACAGAAATATCCCCAAAACTAAACTTGATCATCCTAAAACTGGACGCAATACTCCACAACACAAAAAATTCTGAAAATGATCTCCAGAAGAATAACACTGAGAATGCTCAATCAACTGAGTCAAATAAAAAGAAACCAACTAAAAGTGAAACCCAAGAACAAAACCCCCTGAAACCGAACCTCTGGAAAAAAACTTCGAAACCAACGAAAACATGCTTACTGGAAAAGCTCCTGCTGTGAAAACATAGCAAATATTTACCAAAATTGGCGAAGCAAAGCCGAACCAATCCTACCCAGGAAATTCCTGATCAAAGAAATACAGGGCGAACCTTTAGAAGAAAAACGGATACGTGCAAACTTAGCCTTATACCACCTAGAAACAGAAATTTCCCTCCTCGAATCTCGAAAAACACGATACGAGGGCCACGAGAAATTGAGAAACCTATGGAAGAGAGATACAGACATAAAAGAAGCAAGATCCAGAAAAATATGGGAGAAGCATCAAGAATAGTTTACAACCTGTGAAAAGAATTATGGAGACAAATCAACCATGAAAACAAAAACGCGACTACACCACCAAAAACAACAAAATACAAGAAAATGGTATACAAACTCAAACTACGAACACAACAGAACCAGAAAAAGCTACCAAAATGTATATCTCTCAACTCCATATACTGGAAAAGCAGAAACACCTCACCTTTCCAATCACTCATGACCACAATTACACTGACTGGAGAAAACAAAAAGGACACAAAAGAAAACTGACATACAAACAATCAGCTACCTACAACACCAAAAACACTGGATGGACGGACCCACAGAAGAAATGAAGAAATATTCAACTACAGAAACCACAACAGTCCACATAGAAAACCAAGAAATTCTATGCACCCCAAAAGACCCATAACCTATGACAGATGGGAGGATTACAGAAACGAATACCAAAGACTCCCTTACAGTCGATTTGAACCAACACCTCCCCCACCATATGGAAAACGAATTACCGAACCTGGAAGACGAAGAGAAAACAACACACCTTCTTTTTTAGGGAAAAACTTCCGAAACCACCCACCGGACCCAATAAAATACAGACTCTAAACAAACACACAGACCCCAAAATAAAAAATTTATCAAATAGAAATATAAATAAGAATGAAATGACACTATTACTAAGGGGTTTTAGATTTACCCCTACACCAACACCTAATTTGATCGAACTGAAATCAGATATGGAACACTTTAGCCGTCGCATACGACTTCTAGAACTCTTAGGAAATAAGGATTTTGAGGATGAATCAATAGTCAAAAAGAAATCCCACTTCACCCCCTACAAGGGAAGTGACAAATATCTGGATACATATATTGAAACAATCTCCAAATTTCCTCTGAAGTCACAAAAATACAAACAAAACCTTTCTACA
Organism: Octopus sinensis; assembly: GCF_006345805.1. Taxonomy (NCBI): domain Eukaryota; kingdom Metazoa; phylum Mollusca; class Cephalopoda; order Octopoda; family Octopodidae; genus Octopus; species Octopus sinensis. The sequence continues at coordinate 121,799,705 of NC_042998.1, forward strand.
GAAGAAAAAGAAGCACTACAAACACTAAAAAATGACAACTCGATAATCTTAAAAGAAGCAGATAAGGGTGGAGCAATAGTAATCATGGATAAGGATTACTATAAAGACAAAATACTGGAAATGCTGACAGACGAAATATGCTACAAGGAAGAAGCAGGGCACCCAGAAAAGAGAACAAAATCAAAAATCAGAAAACTGATCGAAGAATGCCGAGACTCTTTCACAGAAAAAGAGAAAGAATATACATGCTACTTCTATGGCTTGCCGAAAATCCACAAAAGCTCGGCAATACAAAATGCCATTAACGAACAAAAAAGCAAATATATACGAATACCAAGACCTACAGACCTGAAACTAAGGCCATTAGTGGCAGGACCCCAAGCACCGACCCAACAAATTAGCCACTTTTTGGACATCATACTTAAACCTCTATGCCCCCTCCTACCAAGCTATGTAAGAGATGGCATCGATTTCCTACAACATATCCCAGACATAGTCCCAGAATGTACCATACTCACAAGTCTCGATGTCACCAACCTATACACCAACATTCCCCACACTCTAGGTCTGGAAGCAGTGGAATACTGGGTGACAAGACATAGAGATAAAATAGATGAACGTTTTAAGACGGATCTCATCACCAAAGCCACACGCATAGTTCTGAGGAAAACACATTTAAATTTAACCACAAAACATAGAAACAAATAAAGGGCACAGCTATGGGTATGTGCTTTGCACCTTCATATGCTAACCTGGGGTTCCTGGAAGAAAAACTCTACAAAGATGTAGAAAACATCTAAACACCTTTAAAGAGATATTTAACAAATTGCACCCAGCAATACCACAGAATCCAACTTTAATGAATTACCATTCCTGGACATTCTCATAAAAATAAAAAAATTGCAGAGTAACTACAGACATTTATTACAAAAAAACAGACACACATCACTATCTCAACTTTGACTCTTGCTACCCATCACACATTAAAAGAAATATACCCTACTGCATGGCAAGACGCATATGCACTATAGTTACAGACACTGCAACACGAAAAACTAGACTCGACGAACTCCAAGACTTCCTGAAATACAAAATTACCCTTCAGGTTTGTTAAAGGAAGCTTTTAAAAAGGTATTGAAACTCAACATCACCGAATTAAGAACACCAAAAGAGAAAACCAATAAACAGACAATACCATTCGTCTACACAGTCCTGGCATAACAAATATTTTCCAGGCTATAAAATCAAACTTGCTCATCCTTCAACAAAGTCCAAAAATGAGGAGCCTGATGAACAAAAAAATCCTACTCAACAGCAAACGCCAACCGAAAAACCTTAAAAAGCACCTTACAAGGGCAGAATTCAGATCGGAGAAGGGACCAGAATTCTCAGTGACAGAATGTGGAGACAAAAGTTGCGGAACATGCAACAACGAGATTAATTACAAATACCTACAATGTGGTTTGCACTTAAAATTCAAATGTGGCCCTCTCTTTAAGATCAATGCTAATATGACTTGCAAAGCGCAAAACCTCATATATTGCATTACTTGCCCAAACTGCAAGGAAAACTATATTGGCTAAACAAACAACTTTCTCTGCCAACGCGCCAGAATACATAGGCAGCATATAAAAGAGGAAGAGTTACGCAAGATACCATTAAACAAACACCTAGAAGTATGCGGAAATGGAAAATTTAAAATTATTCCATTCTACAAATGCTCACGGAATGACCCGCAATACCGTAAAGCTATGGAACTGCACTTCATAGAAAAATTTGGCCCATAATTGAACGGTTAAAAAAAGTAAAAGTAGTAAAAAAGTCAATGATGATGTGATACACACAAAAAAAAGAAAAAAACCTCTTTCTATATCTTAATATAGAAATGAAAGAATTCTCCCTTTCCTTTTCTTATATATGCAATTATTCATCTTAAACTTCTAACTATGTATGTGATTATAAATGCTTATATGCATATGGACGTGTATATATATGTACATACATGTTTGATATATTTTATATATATATGTGGTCGTATATATATGTATATATGCAAGTATATGTATGTATATGCATATATGTGTGGCTCTATATGTTGATGTGTATGTGTGTATATATGTGTGCGTACATATATATTTTCATATATGTGTGTGTGTGTATGTATGTACATGTATGTATCTATATGCATGTATTTTTGTATATGTATGTGTGTGCGTTTACATATGTGTGTGTGCATGTACACATATTGATAAGTGTTTAGTTGTATATATATATGTATATCTAACATTGAATGGTCAACCACCTGTTCTTTTAGAAACCCGCCAAATGAAGAATGGACACAACATTTTCTTTATATTTTTATTTTTACATTTTATTTTTTCACTTTCTCATTTTGAAGATCACACAGTACATGTATGTATGAATGTTTATGAAAATGTACACAGACAATAGATTCCTCCATATGTGTATATATATATATATATATATGTTCATATGTAGGGATGTATGTGTGGGTGTACATAGCAACACACCTACTATTGAAAAACAAACCCTCTCAAACCCTATTTTTCCTTCTCTCTTTCCGTTTCTTACAAGGGTTATCCAAAAAATACAAAAAGACCCCAAAAAAGAAAAAAAATACAGTTTTAAAACACACACACCCATATTCTCTGTCTTTCACCTTCTCCATCCCTCTCCCCCTCTCTCTCTCTTTCACCTTCTCCCTCCATCTATTCTCCATTATACACACACACACACTCTCTCCCCTCTTCATTTACCAAAAATTTTTAAACTGACATTTCTGATGAAACTACAGGAGTAGTTGAAAGCGCTAATATGAAGCAATAATATATGATATGTAAATAAATATATATTTTTACAACCATCCAGCATTCTGAACATCTTTTTCCTTTGATATATATATATATTAAATCTGTACATCACCCCCAATACTTCTAACACACACACACACACACACACACACATATATATATATATATATATATATATATGTTTTCTTTATTCTTTTTATATAATATTATAATTATTAGGGAATATTACTTCCAAGTACACAAGAAAGACATTCAAATTAGATGTACTAAAATGAACATCTCTCAATGTTTAATTAGTATATATGAAAGTAGTTTTAGAGACAGAATCACCTTCAACTCAATCAACACTGAAAGATTTTATACCCTACCAATCTTCAGGACCGGATTCCTCAACTCTATATCTTCAATATAATCTTACTTAACATATACAAATAAATTGAAATACAAATAATAAATAAAAAGATACAAATAATAAATAAAAATAACTGAAAATTAAAAATTTAAGGAATAAACATTTAAGGAAAAAAATTTAAAGAGAAAAAATACGAGTAAAATTTGCAAATGAAAGTTACGAATAAAGAATTGCGAATAAATAAATACGAATGTTAACTTATCTTTCCTTTCCTCGACGAAAATTAGACATAGCTACATCTTGAAAAGAAGGTAAAATCCGCATTTGATAATACATATGTATAGAAGGTACTACAAATAAATGTCAAAAGGTTCTACTGGTGTATCTATTCCTTTATATAGTACTGTCAAGGGAACCGGAAACAAATGCATCACGGGAACAAGCCACTTTTATCGTTGTTTATTTTATTCAATCTATGTATTATTGCAAACAACCAATCTAGTAAGTTACTTCTTTAACATCTCTCAATGTTTAATTCGTATATATAAAAGTAGTTTTAGAGACAGAATCACCTTCAACTCAATCAACACTGAAAGATTTTATACCCTACCAATCAATAAAATGTTAAATATTAAATCTTATACTAACTATATCTATTCTGAATCCTGTATCTACCGTTTATAAGACTACATGTGTTTCATGAAAGTACGTCGGTATTGATTAGATACGAGGTATCTATTTTCAATACTTAATCGGGTCGACATACTCCCAATCTTCAGGTCCGGATTCCTCAACATCTTTTACTATCTCTACATCTTATATACCTCTATGATACTCTATATCTTCAATATAATCTTACTTAGCAAATACAAATAAATAGAAATACAAATAATAAATAAAAATAACTGAAAATTAAAAATTTAAGGAATAAACATTAAAGGAAAAAAATTTAAAGAGAAAAAATACGAGTAAAATTGCGAATGAAAGTTACGAATAATGAATAAAGAATTGCGAATAAATAAATACAAAATAAAAATAGAGATAAAAATAATACGAATGTTAACTTATCTTCTCTTGCCTCAACGAAAATTAGACATAGCCACATCTTGAAAAGAAGGTAAAATCCGCATTTGATAATACATATGTATAGAAGGTACCACAAAGAAACGTCAAAAAGTTCTACTAGTGTAACTATTCCTTTATATAATACTGTCAGGGGAACCGGAAACAAATGCATCACGGGAACAAGCCACTTTTATCGTTGTTAATTTTATTCAATCTATGAATTATCGCAAACAACCAATCTAGTAAGTTACTTCTTTAACATCTCTCAATGTTTAATTCGTATATATAAAAGTAGTTTTAGAGACAGAATCACCTTCAACTCAATCAACACTGAAAGATTTTATACCCTACCAATCAATAAAATGTTAAATATTAAATCCTATACTAACTATATCTATTCTGAATCCTGTATTTACCGTTTATAAGACTACATGTGTTTCATGAAAGTACGTCGGTATTGATTAGATACGAGGTATCTATTTTCAATACTTAATCGGGTCGACATACTCCCAATCTTCAGGTCCGGATTCCTCAACATCTTTTACTGTCTCTACATCTTATATACCTCTATGATACTCTATATCTTCAATATAATCTTACTTAGCATATACAAATAAATAGAAATACAAATAATAAATAAAAATAACTGAAAATTAAAAATTTAAGGAATAAACATTTAAGGAAAAAATAGAGATAAAAATAATACGAATGTTAACTTATCTTTCCTTTCCTCGACGAAAATTAGACATAGCCACATCTTGAAAAGAAGGTAAAATCCGCATTTGATAATACATATGTATAGAAGGTACTACAAATAACTGTCAAAAGGTTCTACTGGTGTATCTATTCCTTTATATAGTACTGTCAGGGGAACCGGAAACAAATGCATCACGGGAACAAGCCACTTTTATCGTTGTTTATTTTATTCAATCTATGAATTATCGCAAACAACCAATCTAGTAAGTTACTTCTTTAGACTCTCAATTCGAATATTTTGGGATACATAAGAGTTACGTTGAAAAGAAAAGAAAACTTAACATTCGTTTTATTTTCCTTTATATTTTTATATCATTTTTATTTCATTTTTATTTCGTATTTGTTTATTCGCAATTCTTTATTCGTAACTTTCATTCGTAATTTTTAACGTAGTTCTCAGTGAGATTTAGCATGATAAAGAATGTGGCAAGGCTGGCCCTTTGAAATAGAGGAACTACTCATTTTTGTAGCTGAGTAGACTGGAGCAGCATGAAATAAAGTGACTTGCTCAAGGACACAATATCACATCAGGAATTGAACTCACGACCTTACGCTTGTAAGCCAAATACCCTAACCACTAAGTGACATGTCTTCATGATACACACACATGCACACGCACGCACGAACACACACACACACACACACCACATATGTACAAGTGTATATAAAAAAAGTATCACAAGCCTCATTATCAGTAAGTTCTACTATAGGTACAAAGCCTGAAATTTGGTGGAGAGGATTAGGCAATTACATTGACTCCAATACTTGACTGGTGCTTATTTTATTGACACTAAAAGGCAGATTCTGTGGAGTATACAGTATATTCCCTCCCTGGATGGGATACCAGTCTGTCACAGAATTACTCATTTTTACCAGCTGAGTGGACTTGGGACAACGTGAAATGAAGTGTTTTGCTCAAGAACACAATGCATCACCCAGTTCAGGAATCAAAACCACAATCTTATGATCATGAATTGAACACCCCAACCACAAAACCACGTGCCTCTACGTATATGTGTATGTGTGTGAGTGCACACACACACACACATATATGTATGTATGTTATGTATGTATATGTATTCTTTTATATTATTTTACTTGTTTTAGTTACTGACTGTGGCCATGCTTGTGCACCATCTGTATAACTAATAGTATTTCTATGGAGCTGCTTTTTTTTTTTATAGTTAGCTTTTCGTGAATGAGGAAGTTTGATGTAGTGGATTCATTTGCATTTCTTGCCATGACATTGGCTCATCTGGGATAATAGTTGAATATCCAGACAATTTTTTAAAATACTTGCATCCACCTTGGCAAGATACTGAAAAGCTTTGGGCCTTTAAGCCCTAAGTTGCTATGAGAAACGTAGGACCTTTACGGCTCTGCAGGGAAGGATTAGTATAGGTTTAGGATTCTCTAGTTAAGGGATTGGTATAGCTCTCAATACTGAAGTTTGGTGTGACCCTCAAGGATTTTCTATATATAAATCATTATATATATATATATCTTCTTTGTCTACTTTCCAAAGAATGGAGTCTTAGTGCTTTCAATCCCTTCTGGTTGCTCAGCTTTTGTTTTGAGGCTATTTTCTTCATGTAGTATCACTGTATTGCTTTTAGTTTTACAGTCCATTTAATACTTTTTGGCAATCATAGTTGCAAGCATAGTCCAGACATCTGAAGAGAAATGTTTTCCATAAATGCAGCATGCTTTCTTGCTCTTCCATAAATGCAGCATGCTTTCTTGCTCTTCCATACAAAATGATTTCAAAATCCATCCTGTCAGTCTTTTGCACATCATTGCCATCTTGTTAATGTGTACACGAAAAGATGCAACATTACTCATATTTATTCCCAGTCATGCTCTGACTGTGACCCTGGAATTGCAATCCCTCAAGGTCCTGTGCATTCTGGATGTGATGTGTTTGTGGGCTAATAGTAATGATCTTTCCAGTGTTAAATTGCATGTTATTTTCTTTAGCCCACTTGTAGATTGCATTGAGGTCTTTCTATAGTTTTGGGGCTATACCAGTGTTTTTAATTGCCTGTGATACTTTTTATCATTGGCATAGCTGTTGAGAGTGACTATTCGTATAACTGAAGGCATGTCTGATATTGCTAGTATAAACAGCTATGGCCAAAAGTCAGTTCTCTGGGACGCTCCATTCAAAATCAGTGTTTCTTTTGAGAGAGCACCATTAGCATCAGCTATTTGACTTTTACCTCTTAAAAGGCCATGCAACCCACTCTCCTAATTTCCCAATTATGTCAAGATCACACAGTTTATAACACATATCCCATGATCAACTTCATTGAAGGCCTTTTTGAAAGTCAAGATGTACCATGTATACATTTATGTAGTTGTTCCTAGTTATAGTATTATCGCAACTGTATAAAGTAGTTTCTTCTTGAGTGAAAGCCTTGCTGAAAATTAGTCAGTAACTCATTTTCTTCTAAGAACCTGATTTGTTTCTCTCTGATAATTCATTCTATGACTTTGCAGACATATGAAGTAGAGAGAGGCCTAACTTTTAATATCTGCCTTGTTTCCTCTTTTATGAACAAAGCATGTTATGTTTTTAACTTATCTGGAGATTTCTTTCTTGCCAAGAAAGTTTGAAAAGGCATCTAGAGTGGCTTGACAAAAGCCTGATAATATGTTTTTTCTGAGGATTGTTGGGAATCTACCAGGGCCTATTGTTGAGTTTAAGCTCATTCCATCTATAGTTGATATTACATCTTCCTCTTTTATGTTGATGCAACTGTTACTTGCTGTGGTGTCAAAGAACTGATCTACATGTTTCCTAACCAAAAGGGCAAAATATTGGATAGAGTTCAAGTGCTCCTTTTACTTTGGACTTTACAGTGTAGGTTCTGGAATGTATTTAATGAATTATTGACATAAATTGCTCAAGTTTTATGCTTTTGTTTTGCATAGAGAAACTTTCAAGTGTGTTCTGTTTGAGAATCTCTCTTTGAAATAACTTCCAGTCAGCTTTATGAAAATTTCTTGGACCATACATTGTAGATGAGATCTATGTGAAGAACAGGTCTAAAATGTATTCATTCCTGGTTGTTTATAGCATAATTTGTTCAAATAGATATTCTGCTTGTTGTTTTTGTTCATTTAGTGATTTCCTAACAGAATGTGGCATTTGGTCTGTTCAGTATTGGGGATGTTAAAGTCACCCATGAAGAATATGTCATGTTGGTCCAGTCTGGTTAACACCTCTTTTATCTTATCAAGGCTTTCTTCAAATTTACTTCCATCGAGGCATCAGGTTGCTGGCATGTTTTTCCATATAATCAAATTAAGTTGTTTAGTATATTAGTGACACACTAATATACTATTAGTGCGTCACAAACTGAATTAAAGTATGACAGCAAGACTAAAAGTGTGATGTTTTTAAGGATGAATATAGTAACTCTGCCATGGTATCTCTTTCTTCTTAATACAGAATATGACATACTTCAGTATGAATCTCTGCATCCACTATAATTGGTGCCACTATGATTTCTGTACATATTGCTTGATTGCATTTTGCAAAATCTAGACAGCAGATTTTACTCCTGGTTATTGATTTATAACAGACCTCTAACATTCATTGATAACAGTGATATGATGTTTGGGTGGGCATCTGTGGTTGTCATCTTTTGTTTGTAATTTATGATGACTTTGTGTGTAGTTTTCGCTTGTTATCTGCTGCAGCCAAATCAGCTGCTGTACTCTCTTTAATGTGATGTTTAAAAAAGCATGCTGCTCATCTGCTACAGTTCATTATGCATTTTCATATCATGTTTTGGTGGGTCATTTATTTTACATCCATTTTCTCAAACTAACATGAGTTAGATGAATACATATAACAAAAGCATTGTTTTCACAGCCAGGTTCCATTTCATGTCCCAAGCCATAGGGTTAGTTACATGCAGAGCACTCATCTTTGAAAGTGCAGAGCTAATGGATAATTTTTCTGTCAGAGAAATGTTAACAAATGTCATTGATTTTATTTGGAGAAGTGTAAAATGTAAAAATTCATGCACACATGTATGCAACACACACACACACACACACACCATCATCATCATCAAAACTACTTTTGGTTTAATGTCCAGTTTTCCATTCTTGCATGTAGCAAATGAAATTCATTGAAGCAGATCTTTTATGGTTGGATGCTTTTCCTGTTGTCAACACTCCACTGTCTCCAAGCAAGATAATATTTCCCCCTTGTCCTTCAAATGTGACCAGCACAATGTCTAGTGTTTTCACAAAAGATTACGACTGAATGACATTGCTTTTAAGGTTGCTAAATCCACAAACAAGGTTTTAGTAAGCCTGGTACTATAGTAGAGGACACTTACCCAAGGTGTTAAGTTGCGGGGCTGAACTCAAAGCCATGTGGATATGAACTGAATTTCTTAACCACCCATCCACATATACTGTTTACTATGTGATATAACCATGTAGCTTCTCTACAGCAAGAAACCTGCTCTGTTTGGCCCCTTCTCTCATGCATTTCCTAGTTTAAAGTAGTCTCCCTATACACTGTAGCCACACCCAGTCAAAAGGGATTTTAGTCTTGCAAGCTGCTTGGTGACCTCCATAGTGCTGTTATTATGAAAAAAGCATCCTGAACACACTGTATAGTGGTTGGCATTAGGAAAGACATCCAATGTAGAAACCATGTCAAAGCAACAACTGAAGTATGATGCAGTCTCCAAGCCTGCATAATTAATTTTCCATAGGTTTACAGATTATCCTCATGCTGATAAATTCCTTTTTCACAGATTTTGGTCTCTGTGACAAGTCAGCCTGGTGGAATTCATCTGTACTGATTTTGTTATTTTATAAAATAAGCAATATATTGGTGTATTTTGGTAGAGCCATAATGGTAATTAAACTAAACATATGCACTTGTGAATTCTTTTCTTCATTACATTTGATACATTCATTGTAGAAGTGAGGGAGCTCCTCCACTGCCCCACAAAAAATGAAAATCATACGACTAGTCTTGACTTTTTTGTACTTACTAGATATTAAAAATGCCATGCTTATAACTACATGACAAAATGTAGAGATAAAAAAAAATGTATTCAAATGCCAAAGAACATTTCTATTACATGAAGATGAATGTCATATCATAATATCGAAGTAACACAGAGATTGGCAGGAAGCTGTAAAAGACTGCGAAATACATTAAAAAAAACCCCATCAAAGACTAACAACAATGTCAATAATAACATAAACCTTAATGGTAAATATAAGAAGCAAAACAAAAAAATGTGATGTGTAAGTTGTTACATGCAATATAATAAGCATTATCAACTGGACAGCAGACAGCAAACTATTGTAACAAATGTTACAGATGTTTGTCACAAAAGAAAAAAAAAATGAAAAAGAGGGAGTGAGAGAAAGAGAGATGGAGAGTGAAGATTAAAAAAAAATAAAACAGCTACAAACATTTATTTTTATAAAGATTCAAACATTTTGGAAGATAAACAATGAAAAAAAAACCCAGGTTATGAAAATATAGTTCTTTTATTGATCGAGATATATATGAATAGAACTAAAGACATGTTCAACTGTTATGACAGAATATCAGTGCTACCTATCACAACATGGCATAAAAGAATTGCTGAAACAATATTGAAGAAATTCTTTTCTCTTCCTTTTTCACTTGTAATCTTCATAGAGTGTTTCCGAAAAAAAAAAAAAATAAAAAAGGAAAGAAAACAACCAACGAACAAACATTAGTACAAGGCAAGAATTTGAGAAGTTTGAATGAAAATCTCAGTACTATTTCTACAGAGGATAAATTCAATGGCCAAAAAATGGTGTTTGAAATTATCTACATTGCAGATGTAAAGGTAAAAAAAAAACACAAAATAAAAAATAAAAGAAAAACATAATTCCCTGAGTGTTTGAATTTCTCAGTTTGGAATATAGAACCAATATGGCTGCCAGCTAACAAGCTTTCTACACAATTATTTCATTAAATCAAATAAAAGGTAAAAGTTGATGACAAAAATCTTTTATAAAATATTGTAGCTTCCTTCACTGAACTTAGAAATTTGAATAATTTTATTATATCTTTAAATATTTTTTGATGTTTTGTTTAGACAGAGAAATCAGATTAAACTATTAAACTAGTTTTAGTTAACGGTTATCTTGTTAAAATGTAGTACGAATCATCTTATACAAGGTATTTCCAGTTTTTTTTTAAAATTCTAAATAACTTTACAAAACACAAACTAATACAAGAAAATTTTTACATTTGATAAATTGAATATTCACAAAGACAGATGAAAGGTGCTGATCAGTCCAACTAAATTGCAAAGATGAAAAATATTCCTGACATTCTAGTTGACTCATTTTCTCTCTTTCTCACGCACAAATTGTCTTTTATTCTCTCTTGTATGTCACATAGAAGTAACATTCTGTCAAACTTACACACCTCTCACCTGCTTACATACAACTGATATACATCACAGCATTTTAATGTACAGAACTGCTTCCTTGGTTACAAAATTTGAACATGCTAATTCAAGGTTGGCTGGGTGGGTGTTTCATGCTACCAATTTGAACACTATAATTATACATACCATTACAAGATCAGTATTCACAAACAATGTTGCAAGTTTGTTGATTATTTCATTAAGTTTATGTAGAAAGACTGCTTTTTAGGTGATTAAGGTATGACCTCTGCAAAATGGTGAAAAATTTTGGAAAATTGATCTGCAATTCCAATTGAGCTGTTTCATACCATATTTTAGTTTAAATCAATGATCTGGAGAGGAATGAGCTTCACCAGGATAAATCATTCTCACTTTATATGAAAATGAATCCTTTAGTAGTCACCAAACAACTAAGATTACTTGGCAATTTTATTTCAGATAGTGTGTTTTTTTTTTAACCAAATGCTTATTATATGATTGAAAGCTAGAAAAAGGGCTGAGATGATGGGATGCAAGATGACCAACTAAAGACTCAGCCATTCAAATCCTGTCACTAACCTTAAATGGCTTAATCCATCAAGTTGTAAACAGATAGGTACCAGATTCAGCATTGTTTCACTAGCTTGCAGTGTTAAACTCAGTTTATCTTTGATGAAGAGAGAAATGAGATTTGCAAAGCTGATTTATCCTACATAAACTAAATGGGTTTTTTTAGTTGTATGGGATTGACCATTTGTAGGAATATATTACCTTAACTGTCACATTATCTTTTCGATTGTTTGTTTTTCTCTTTTTCACTTAACACTTTCAATAACTCAGAATAAAATTCTTTTTAACAAAGTTATTATATAAATAAGTCATCATTAACTCACACATACACACACACACACATGCATATATATATATATATGAAAAAAATGCAAATGATTAAGTCACTGGAGTATCATTTAACAGTTTAAATCTGTTACTAGAGTTTCATGTATCTGTGGCCAAAGAAGCTTCATTTTCAACAGTCCAGTTCAAGTATTGCAGAGCAGTAAGTATAATTTGCTACCTTTAGAAGTAGCTGCTTCACTATAGAATAATAAAGGCTTCACTGGCCACCAATACTTGATTCACTTCAGAAAAAGCTAGCTGCAACAGACTAACATCCTATTCAGAGTGTTATGTTTCATAAAATGAAATGGATTCCATCTAGAAAACTGAAGACTTTTATGTTCTATAGTGTTCATCATAGATTAGTTTTAAAACATATTGCTTTCTTTTGATCAGTTAAAAGAAAGTTTTATATTTAAAGAAGATAGACATATGAACTAGTGACTTTGTGCCCTTTTTAAGCATATAACTATTTTTTCCTGCTTATGAAGTTTCTGTATTTAAAAAGGGAAAAAAGAAGTTGTTTCCAAGAATATTAGTTGGGTAAATGAAGTGTCTTGGTTTGTGTGTTTAGTATATCAGGATATATAGCCCTCTTGTTCTACAGAACTTTAAAATACATTGATTTCTTTTGATCAAAATCAAGTGGTTTTATATTTTAAGGGATTTGGAAGAAGTAATACTTATATCCATCTTAAAGGAGGTGGTGGTGATGGATATCCATTGTTCAATTATGGGGATTCAGTTGTTGGATTATCTAAATTACTTGCTCTTGAATTAACATGATTCTTAGGCAAAACCAGTATGACACAGTATGTTACAAGGTTATGCCTTTTGAATTAAAACTACTGGCCATATGATGGACTTCTATATGACTTCTGTCTCCCCAATTTCAATCACAAAGTATGGGTCAACTAAGGGCTATAGAAAATGGCATTTGCCCAAGATGTCATACAGTGGAATTGAAGCAATGACCTTGTAGTAGTGAAATAAACTTTTAAACCATTTGGTCACACTGCACTTGTTTAAAGGAATTAGTGGCACAAATAAAGTGAAATGGTTTCAACTTATCAAAACTAATTTATGGACCCAGCTTCTTGGAAGCTTGCTTTTTTATGCCACATGGTACATGGAATCTTACAATGCATTGCTTTCTTATTTAAGTACAAGACCGATATTAGTAAGGGAAAGGAGTAGAGTTGATTGAATTGACTATTATATTGCTAGTTGCTAGCACTAATAATAATACTGATTTTATTTTTGATTAAGCACCAAGTCAATATTTTACAGATGAGGAGATATAGATCATTGGATCAATACATTAGAAGTATATAACTTAACAACTCAAGAGGACACAACAGAATATGAAGCTGGATGCAAGAGAGCGAAATTAAAAACAGTGAGACATTTAGTTTGATATTATGCTGTTTCTAGGAACTATTATTTAACAGTACCTTCACACAAAGCACAAGGCCAATTTTGTAAAGGGATGGATATATTCAATCAAATTAACACAATACATTATTCATACTCATTCCATTAACCATGGTAAAATGAAAGACAAAATCAACTGAGGTGGAATTCAAACTCAGAATGGAAACTGGCAAAACTATACACTGCAAAGCATTTAGTTCCTTTCTCTGTAACAAATCTGCCAACTTGCTGCTACACAGCACCAAGCAATACATTTATAGAATCCAATAGATTTCCAATGATAATGCTTATTTTTGTAAGAAGAGGAAATATTTGTTGGATCTCTGTATCAAAGATAAGTTTGAGACTTTGAGAAAGCTGCTTTGATCAGTGATCTAGTACTGGTTAGTGGCAGAATGAAAATGCCATTAGTTAACAGCAATTCACATATTGGCAAGGAAACTGAAGTATGATGAAACATTAATTTTAATTTATCTTTCAAGAAACTCAATATTTTAACAATGCCTTATGTTGTTTTAGGAGCAAATAACTTCTTTCATCAGTTTACCTAAATTTGAAATTGTAATATCATACAGTTCACTGAATAATCATTAATTAGTAATGACTTGTCTTAAAGCCTCCGTGTTGAAATTTTGATGATGAAGCATTTTTGGAAATTATTAAGATGAGGATGTTTCTGAAAACTTCAGAGAGTCCATAATAAACAGCAATTAGTTCAGATTTCATATAAGTCTCTCTTAGGTTGGAACATGAATGGGATGGCAGTTTAATGTAGAGAGATATTCTCAGGTTTGGACACTATTACCAGTAGCTAGGTAAATTGAGGTATGTAAAATGGAGTGTATGGTTTTAACACACAATGAAATGGAGTGAATTTGAACTCATGATTTATAAGTTGATAGTATGATAAAGTATCATACTTTATCCACTCTACTATTTTGCCATTAATCTTACAAGTATCATTGCAAGAACTTTCTGGTATTAAAAGATACCTGACACATATCTAATTTGTACTTTTAATTTACGTAAAAGTTACTATAAATTTATTGCAGATTATGAAGTAATTCTGTCCATCCAAGGATGAATTCATTCATTTAATGAAGCCAATTTATCAGCTGATCTCAGTAAATCTGGACCTAACCTAGTTACTAAGCTGACAGTTGGAGTGAAACATATTTATTTCTTTTTTGCACCTACCAAAATATAACAATAACTGAGATCAGGCCATATCGTCATGTCTATAAAAAGAAAGAGAGAGGTATGGGGCTACTTGCAATGTTTGTTGAGCAGTTTTGTTGCTTATACTGTGTGAATGTGTAGGCTTCAGAAAAACTGCAAAATGAAAAATTTTTAATAAATATATATGAATATGTGCATATGCAAATATACACACACACGCACACAAGTACAATATACTGCAGACCATGATGACAGAGCTGAACACTCAGAGCTTAGGAATAGGTTTAAAATGAACCACACAAAAACAAAATATATGCAGTCAGATGTAGTACAAGGCCAAATAGTAGTGGGTGGTGGTGGTGATGAAATCAATGAGATAAAGGAGCATGTCTACTTAGGTCACACAATGAATATGAGCTGAGATATGGATGCTGAAATCTCAAAGAGAATAAGGGTAGGATGGAAGGCCTTTAACTCAATTATGGATGTGCTCCAAACAAAGCTAGACAATGCCATATGTACCAGACTCTTCAACAGCACCGTCCTACTTATGCTCTTATATGCAAATGAGACGTAGGCTACTATGAAGAGAATAGAACATTGATTGGCTATGATGCAAAGGCCCTTGGAAAGGTACATGCTAGGAATATCACTAAGAGAGCACATCTGAAATGAGATAATTCAAGAATGGACATGTTGCAAAGCTTACAAACAACAGGTGGACCCATGCAGTTGCTGAGTAGTAAGTATCCAAGAGATCAGAAAGGGCTGCTTAGAAGGCCACCATGTTGATGAGAAGATGATTTAATCAAGCAATTTGGGTTGAGATGGAAAAAAAATGGTGCCATCAAGACAGAACTGGAAGTGCATTGTGACCAGCAGTGTATAACAGCATCTGATGGTTTGGTCAATATCGTGATATATATATATGTATATATATATATATATATATATATATATATATATATATATACACATACATACATACACACACATAAATACTTTTAATAAGTAAATAAGTTCTTAAGTTAACATTCATATTAATTAATGGCAGAATGATGGGTTAAATAAGGCCTGAGGGTATTTAGTTATGGCATTTTACCTTCTGCAATTACATCCTGTCAAGGGTGACTTTTCCTGTCATCTCTCCAGGGCCAACAACAGAGTGTATTAGGACTAATTCATTCACCTATACTCCCTTCTTATAAATTTTGTGCCCAAATAAGAAATTAATCTTTTAGTAAGCTGTGTCTATTTGCCATGTTGTGATTTCATTTCCTTGCTTCAAATACTCTCTGGAAAGACACAAAAATTTTCCATGGACATTTCATAAATTATCCATTCTGTTTTATGGAGTGGCTATGGGGGCAAAATAACTTTTCAACAAAGTGTCTTGAAAGCTAATAAATGTTAAATAGTTGCACTATAATTAAATAATTGCACTATAGAATAATTTCTATTGGTTTTGCCTGAATCAGGGAATACCAGTCTTGTCTCAAGGCCAAAAAATTCAACACTGAACTGCTGATCAGATTCATCAAAAGAAACTTCAAATGTTTGGTTAAAATGTGGAAGTCTATGACTTGCATTAGAAACTGATGCACACACAGATATTGGGATTAAATATGTCAGTCATCACTAACAATACTTAAAACTATTATAGTGGCTAAATAGAGATTAACACTACTATTAAACCCATTTACATATGAGGCAGAAATAATATGCTGATAGAATGAGAGTTGAGAGAAAAAGCAAAGTGGGGGAAAGTGAGAAGAGAGAGACAAAGAGAAAGGAGGCAGAGATTTATTTGATAGCTTTGATTATAAAGAATTTATAGAAGTGCAATAAAGTTTATTTTTATGATTGTAGTTAATGTATCAGGTCATTAATAATTTCTTTGCTGACCTTAAGGATGTTTAAGATTGATTTCCACTTAAACTATTCTTTAATAGTGCTTAAATTAAAAACTTTTAATTCGTTCTCTTCTTATTTCCATTATGTACTATCTGTTCCAGTTAGAAGCCATAATAGGTTGGTTGAGATAGATGCCTTTTAAGAATGAAGTTCAATATCTGAAGAGAAAGACTTTATTTAAAGAGGGTCTCAGAAAATTGTGATCAAAATAAGCAGCCTTTAGGGTGAAGATTAATTCTAGACTATTTCAAATTACTTCTGTCATGAATCAAGATATTTCCCCTCAATCTGCATAAAGATAATTTCTAAAGAAAGGACTTTAATTTAAAATTTCAATCAGAAATTTTAGAGAGAAATTATGCTACAACTGAAATAACTTAAAAGAACTAATTTTAGTTTTAGCCTAAGGCCACACTGATGAATTCAGACTACAGAACTGCTCAATGGTATATACAGAGGAAAGAAGAATGATGATATGAATTATTATATTATATGGTGGCAAGAAACTCTATTAAGGAATTCCTTGATTGTGTAGTGTAAGAAAAAAAGAAAAAATTCTGACAGCAGTCAATTTTAAATATATCAATTGATCATTAGCGGCAATGATGGTGTCTGTCATGACCATAACTGTAATGGATATTTTGGTAGCTGGAATAGGAGTATCAGTGAAAATTGGTCGTTATAAAGTGATTAGAAGGATGAATAGACTGGAGTTGCTTTGGTACTGCAAGTTAATGAAACACTTGACAATAATACTGTGCTGATATTAATTACAGTGGTGGAATATACCACTCAAAGGTGAAATAAGCAATTGAGAGTTAAGTGTCTTAGCCATGCAGAAGTGATGTCAAAATATGAATTACCAAAGTCTTGTATGATAATCTGGTACCTTATCAGCTTGATCATCCACACACTTAACTGAATTAATAATGCCTCAAGGGTCATATAACAACTGAAACTTGGTTTTATTAGATAATTATTATTATTTCATGTCAATTACTGAAAAATGTACTAAAAACATTCAATTTCAACCTTTCAGTTTAATGAGCTATTAAAAGGAATTTGATCAAACAAAAATACTGAATAAATTTACTTTTCTCGTTATGTAGCATTGTGGGGCTTTTGTCAGTTTCTTTTAATTATATACATACACACATACATACATATACATTTACACACACACATATTGAGCAAATTTTTTATTGAAACTGAAACTTTGTCTTATGACTTGAATTTCATGCTGCTAGAGTTTTAAATTAAATTTAGTGTAAATTTATCCAGAATTCAATAGTAAATAGACGTTTAGAATTTAAACAAAACAAAATATGTACGTGTACACACAAAAATACACAAACATATATGAATGTATGTATGACAGAATATAAAAATGTGAGAAACTGGTTTTCATATTTTTATTACTTATCATACGTGTTCTTTTTATAGTTACATATTTTGCTCTGTTTAAAATGTAAATATATATTGCAGAATAGTTATGGACATATAAAAATGCCAAATATTCAGAATTCCTATTCTATTTGAACATCCTATGATATAAAAACTAAAAATATATGAGGTAGAAGCTGAAGCTCCTGTTGAATGCAACATGTATTTTTGACATACATGTTAAAAAGGCAGTGAAAAAAAATAAAATAAAAATAGAAGCATTTGTCTAGATTTTACAGAGTCAATTCTCAGTGAAGTAAGTGAATTTTCTGAAGACAACATCGTTGCAACACTGTCTAAATATTTCTCAAAATTAAAACCAAATATTAAACACCATACCATTTTCAGAATCCCACAACACTTAATGTGCTAACAACATCACTGACAAGAACAACAACAACAACAACAAAGAAAGCACAAAATCTTTACTCTAATGTGACAAATAAAACCAAAAACAACTAAAAAAATCCCAGCTAACCTGAAGAGTGCAAGTGAGTAAGAAATGCAGCTATTTGTGAAAACAAGTGCATTTGCATGCCTGGGTTGGTGAGCTAAGAGCATGTTAAAATTTGGATGGGCACAAAGATATCTACACTTACCACATCACTAAACTGAGGCATAAATTGATTAATATACACATAGGATATGTATCTATGTGCCTATATATATATATCAGATTTCTCACATTCAAATAAGCCAATCAATATATATATATATATATACACACACACATATATATTTATTATATATATATATGTATTTATATATCTATATATGTATATATATGTATATATGTATGTATATATATATATATATATGTATATGATTGTATGAATGTGAGTAGGTGTTTGTTATAAAGGGAGGTGAACTGATGAGTCAAAACTAAACAGCAATGTCAGTGATAATATTTTAAAAACAGGTAGCAACCTTTATAGAACAGCCATTGATGATGAGGTCAGACCTACCCACCATACAGAGAATATATGTATATATATATATAACTCTAATTTTGTGGGGGTAAGACAAAAGTTTAGCAACACTATGTAGTCAAAAGTAATTTTTTTGTATTCTTTTTAGAGTCTCAATAGCTAAAAAAATATGAAAGAAAGAAAGGAAAGTTTATTTTCATTCATATATATATATACACACTGAAAAGATGCTTTTTATTAAAGGAAAAATGTTTTACTTCTAATTTTACTTAGCGGGGCTCTTAAATGGAAAGTTTTAGTGCAATTAATCATGTTTGAGAATGTAAATTGAACAAAATGCATCATCAGCTTGCATTATGACTTATGATGGAGTATAATGGAATATTTGAATAAAAGTATAAGAAGAAAATAAGAAAAGAAAACATAATTAAGAAAAAGAAACAAAACAAAAAGAACTCTGAACATTTGATACACTGGATACACTCTTCTTAATCTGTGTTGAATATTTCTTGGACTGACAGGGAAAACTAACTCAATGTTTTCAACCTAATATTACTACACAGGTGAGTATGGTTAAATTATTACTCTATTAGATATGAGTTAAAAAACAACTTTTTAAGCTGGCCAAATTAGCAACTGTAAATTCAGTTGTAATTGTATATTTTAGCCACAGGCCAGTCTTGCAATAACTATTTTATCTTTTGCTTATTTTTTTCAGAGAGTAGGAGTTTGAATATGTCTGACTGCTATTTCTAGCAGGTTGAGCGTCCATGTCATTCTTAGGCAAGATGATATGTTACTTGAGGAGTATTGCACACCCAAACCCATAAAATCACATGCAAAGCCAAATATGTTCTGATCATAGGTTTCTTGTTTATGCTATGTCCTGATTATTGGTTTCTTGTTTTATAAAATAAAATACATATCTAACACTATTAGTAATGTGAATGCTGAAGAATTAACATTTTTTATTAAAATGAATAAGAAACCTAGTACTTAATTCCCATTACTTTTGTGTTCAAATCCTAGCACATACAAAAATCTGTCTATACCAATGGTTTTCAGATTATAAACAAGCTGACTTGGTTTTGTTTTCCATGCCACAGGTCTAATTACACAAGTAATAATGTTAATCAAATAATAATTATTGTTGGTTTTTAGAAATATCTTAAGACATTAATTATCATTATTGTCAGATGTCTAGCAGTACCATGCTATGTGTATGTGTCATATATATGTGTAAACACAACACAATATATATATATATATATATATATATATGGAAAAAAAAGTCAAGATAGAAAATGCTAATATATATATATATATATATATATATATATATACCATCATCAACATCACCATTGTTTAATGTCTGCTTTCCATGCTGGCCTATATATACATGCATATGTATATTAATGTACTATATATATTTATGTGTATGCAGGTATACATATATATGAACATACATGTGTATATATAACATAATACACATACATATGCACACAAATACATGCATACTATATGTGTGTGTATATATGCATATATATATTTTGGAAAGCAAACATGTGAAAATATTACATTCTAGCTTATTCGTGTCCTCCTTTCATTTTCATTGCAAGCTGTTATAGGTCAAAAAATCAAACGACACCAACAGGTGACATATAATTACAAGGACTTGAGCTAATAAACAGGTACATGATTCTCACCTGCAAAAAAACAAACACACTTAAAAATGGGACCAATTATACTTACCAGAAGCACAGAAAAATAAAACCAATCAAAACAAAACGGAAAGAAAAAAATCATTCAAATAAAGTTTCCAGGTTTGGTGTGTTTCAATTTCAGGTATTTTATGATAACTATTAATATAAATGTGCCAAAAACACATGGATGCAAACAGACATCATACACACACGCCCCCCCCCCACCACACACACACATTTGCTCAAAGTATATGAAATATCAAAGTAACTTTATTATTTGCTGTTAACATATTTTAGAGATGTTCTGGTAGATAAAAATAATAATTTTCTATAGTTTTTCATATTCCATTGTTCAAAATAGTCTGGGATTTTTGGTGACTGAATTTATATTATATATACATACATATACACACGCATACATACATACATACATACATGCATATACGCACACATCTATATATATATGTGTGTGTGTACATATATATAACTATATTTTTATATATATATGTACTTCTACAGGAGCATACACATGTATATATGCATATATACATACATATATATATAATCATGCATTTACGCATGTATATATATATAAAAATTTTATCCTTATTGATAAGAAGAATTTTGATATTGTTATGATGCAGTAGTTATGGTGGATTAAAAATCATAAAGTTTGAATGTATTGTATTACACGAAATAATTTTATTTATAATTATTTTAAATAAATTTGAAATATTATTTTTTGATTTCATGTTTTCAGTGTTAGAAGTATGGAAGTATAAATTTTCAAAATTCTAGCCACAGAATATATTTTATCTTGTATTTTTGTATTTATGTAAGTCATAACTTTAAAGAAAATGGCTTTGCTAAGCATGAAAATATCATATTTTGGAGCTAATTATTAG
>NC_042998.1:121826540-121829040 GCF_006345805.1 Octopus sinensis
GCATCAACAATGGCGGATTCCGGACAAAAATGGCAAGCGGCAATTAAACATCAAACGATGACATTCATCTAGCTCAATTTGACTGCATTCATACTGCAATCGAGATGAAAAGACCATGCAAAAAGAACCATATTGTCTTTCACCACAATAATGCACATCCACATGTTGAGTGTTGTGTTGTCGAATCTATTGCCAATAAGGGCTGTGAACTGCTTCCTCATCTGCCATATTCTCCCACAGAAGCACCTACGGACTATCACGTCAATTGATTGCTGAAAAATTGGCTCGCAAACAAAATATCTGATGACTTGGTGGCCGCCCCCAAAGAGTGGATTGCCTCTAAGAACAGTAACTTCTTCACCCATGGAATCGACCGTCTGCCAAGCAAAAGGCAAGCAGTAATTGAAGTAGATTGTGAATATGCTTCGGAATAACCATTTAAAGATGCTTTTGTTACATGTTATTGTTTTTGTTGAGTAAAATTTGTTGAAAAAAAGCTGCAATAATTATGCACCAACCCAATATATATATGTTAAGGAAGTAAAATTAATTGGCATTACCAATGCAACTGACATAGCATTTAAAAACTTATATAAAATGCATTCACTAAAGGACTAAGCAGCTGTCATACAACTTTTATAAGAGGTTTCTAGATTGAAAATTTTTAATAAAAAAACTATTAGAGCTGAGAAAGAAGCTATGGCAAGGAGCAAGTTGTAATACAAGGACAACTGAATAGGTTTACTGATTTGCCTTCTTAGGAAATAATAGGCCACTGTCAAGGCCTGAAATTTTTGGGGAGTAGGCTTATTGATTACATTGACCCCAGTGATCCACTGGTACCCATTTTATCGTTTTCAGTGACCAACTGGTATTTATTTTATTGGCCTTGAAAGGATGGAAGGCAAAGCTGATCTCAACAGAATTTGTACTCAGTAAGCAAAAAGCTGGCAGAAATGCCACAAAGCATTTTGGTCCAAGTGCTAATGATCTGCCAACTTGAATAATAGTGTTTTCTAAGAGAGGTAAAAGAGTACACATTTAAGGAATGGGACAACTGATTATATCAAACCTTTCCAACTGCTATTTATTTTTTTTATCAGCCCTAGAAAGATGAAATGCAAATTTTAGCCTTGGTTTGATATCTACTCTGAATGTAAAGTGCTGCAACTAAACACTGCAAAGAAATTTTTTCATTGGCGCTGTACTGATTTGTCAACCATTCTGCTATACTTTGCCCTAATAAGTGTTTCTGATTTAGACACAAGGCCAGGAGTTTTGAGGAGAGAATATTAGTTAATATTCTCTCTTCAACCAATCAACTCCAGTTTTTGACTGGTTCCTTATTTTAGTGACCTGGTGGGATGGCACACAAAGTTGACTGTGGAAGGATTTGAATTCAGAATGTAAAGAGTTGGAAGAAATATTATAAGGCATTTTGTATAATGCTCTAATGATTCTGCAAACTGTTTCTAATTTAGGTATAACCCAGCAAATTTTAAGGAGAGGGGCTACTTGAATAAACTGACCCAATACTCGACTGGTAGTGTATCTTGTTGACCATAAGAGGATAAAAGTTAACTTGAATTTGGAGGGATATGAAATCAAAATATAAAGAGCCAGGCCAAATGCCAAAGCAAGGCATTCTGACCAATACTCTAGAAAGATTTTGTCAATCCATGGCCCCTTATTCTTCTCCTAATAGTAACATTAGGCTCAGATTTAGGCACAAGGTTGGTATTTCTGAAGGGAGAGGGCTGCTTGATACCATTGACTCCAGTACTTGATGGTACTTATTTTATTGAGTCTAAAAGGATGAATGGCAAAGTTGACCTTGGCAGGATTTGAACACAGAATGTAAAGAGCCAGAACAAATACAGCAAAGCATTTTGTCCAACACTAACAATTGTGTCAGTTCACCAAATTAGTAGTAATAATAATAGTAGGAATAAATGGTTTCTGATTTATGTGCAAAGCTAGTAATTTTGAGGAGAAGGAGTTAGTCAATATTATTGACCCCAGTATTTGATTGGTACTTTATTCCATCAATCGCAAAAGGATGAAAGGCGAAGTTGACCTTGGTGGGATTTGAACCCCAAAAAGTAAAGAGCCGGAATAAATAATGTTAAACATTTTTTTCTGAGGCTCTAATGACTCTTAGATTACCACCTTGAATAATATTAATAATAATAACGATAATAAAAATAATAATGATAATAATAGTAATAATGGTTTCAAATTTTGGTGCAAGGCTAGCAGTTTTGGGGGAGGGGGCTAGTTGATTACATCAACCCCAGTGCTCAACTGATACTTATTTTGTCAAATAGGATGAAAGGCAAAGTCAACCTCATCAGAATTTGAACTCAGAACATACAGATGGACGAGACACCACTAAGAATTTTGCCTGGCTTGTTAACGGTTCTGTCAGCTTGCCTCCTTAATAATAATAATAATAATGGTTTCAAATTTTGCTGCAAGGCCAGCAATTTTGGAGGAGGAG
>NC_042998.1:121831540-121846540 GCF_006345805.1 Octopus sinensis
TGTGGGAAAAGTTTAGTTCCAAAAGCAAACTCTATTCTTTGAGATCATCGTATACTTAGCTGGGGGCAAGGATAAGGGATAGTCTAGTCTCAAAATTATAACTTTAAAAAAGTGTGCTTAAAAGAACAAAAATGATTAAAAAGAAAAAAATACTGGGTAGAAAATGGAATAATAAACTATGATTTGAAAGAAACAAAAGAAAGAAAAATGTTTAAAAACACCCCACAAAATGAAGGTCAGAATAAATCTATAATCCCATTTTTTTATTTTTGTATTTTTAAAATGCATTATTTTGATATTCTAGGGAAAGAAGAGTACCTAATATTTTTCAGCCATCATTAACACAACTAACGCTGACCACCCAGTAAATGGGTGACTGCCTTTACCTTTGCCAGTTCGATCATTATACTGTTCCCAAATGTAACCTGTTTCTGAATATTCTTTATACATGTTCCTAATGATATTAGCTCTAAGTTGATCATAGATGGTCTTTGCCTGACTCTGGTATGGTCCTTCAGTTGTAGAGTAGTGGTGTAATGCCTGTAGTGCTAAATAGTTGATGTTGATCCAGATAGCACCACGCCAGTATGGGGGATCATGTTCTGTGTTGTAGCGATTGTAGAGAGGAGCCGTTCGAGCTAATGAACGTAAACCGTAATCTGTCCACAAAAGTTGCGTGTCCTGTAGATCTTTCAAAATTTTCATCAATTTTGGAGAATCAGGATTGACAATCTTCAGTAGGAATGGGAAAAGACTTACATAGCCAAAGGAATTTACAAACTGAATTTTAGGTTCAAATACATTTACTCTGACCTTTTCTAATTTAATTGGAGGCTGACCAGGTTTTGGCGGGGGTGCTTTAGGTTGCTCAAGTTTTACCTTGTCAGAGTGCAAACCAAAGTCACAGTATTGCTGTTTGCTTTCTGACCAATGAAATTCATTCATCAGTTGGTTGTCTGTCAGCATGTTGTAAGTTTCTTCATATGGTTTCCAATCCATTTTGAGTGTTTTAGCAATATCAAGCATCACTCCAGATGCAAGGGCCATCCAACATCTAAGATCAATGTGACGTTCGTAATCTGTAGGATGTGATGCCCTAGGGTAGTCATCAAGACCTGATGTTAATGTTTTTGGATTTAATTCTCGTTTCACCAAAGGGTCTCTCCCTCGCCAACGATATGTACCTGGAATATTACCAGATTGTGTCTCATTGTAGAAAGCATACCAAGCTTTTAAGCGAGGGTAAACTGCTTTCAAAAAGGCCCGATCTTCAGGTTTTTCGCTCTTCACTAAAGTTTTAATGATTTTTTGCAATGGAAGGAAGAGTGTTGGGGGGTTAGCATTTGTATTATGTTGGACCACAAACTCAGCTGGAACTTTTCTCTGAGCTTCTGAGCCTAAGATTTGCTCACGTGGTATCCAACCTTCCACATTTATTAAATCTAACCAGTGGGATATAATGTCTTTAGAAATAGTGGGGTTCCATTGTACTATTAGTAGATTGTGAAAACCTTCATCCCAGAGGAAACCTCTAGGAAAGAAAGATCTTGAAGGTACAGCAGTATATAGAGAGGTTTCCCAGTATTTAACAGGTTCTGGTGTATAAATGGACTTCACCTGTGACTCACCAGAGAAATACCCAATACTTCCAAGCATATTACTTAAGGCAGCTTTGGCAAAGTTGATTTCTTCAGTTTTGAAATCTTTCTCTTTTAAATGGAATGTATTTTCAAACTTGGTATCAAATTCTTCTACATAACTATTTAATAAATTAGTGAAAGAATCTCCTTGTAACGAATTTTCTCTTCTGTAGCTTTGAGATTCAAACACTATTTCCATCTCTACTGGTAAAACAGCTGTGACCTGGTGTACTATAAAATTTGGACCACTTGGGGCATCTCTTGGTACTGATCTACCTCTCAATACAAAATAAGGGAGTGTTCTACCTTTGTCCCAAGCATCTACTTTCAAATGACCTTGGACAGTTTCTTTCAAAATGTCTAGATTTGAGACATAAGTAACAAGATGATGGTATTTTTGATGCGTTGAAGTAGCTTTGTTAAATTTTAGTTCAAAGTCACCAAGCTCCTTAACATATCCTGAGATGGATTTCAGTCTGTTTTGTGTTGTTACAGTTTGCAAATTTCCTGGCCCATCTAGTGCCATATAAAACATCAGTGAGACAACCACATGTCTTTCAGAACTCTGAAACGGGAAAACAAGAGAAAAACAATTGTTACAATTAGAGAGTTTCTTGTGAGTAAAACAGCATTCAAACATGTTTTGGATTTTAAAACCTTACAAACATACAGATATTCAGAAGGAAGCAGCTCTTTTGATAATGTCTTCTCTTATCCTACAGTCAGGATGCAATTAGTATACTATACTTTATTTGTAGTTTGTTTGTATTAGGTGTTTTATATATTGTACTGAATTTGTTTCATGGAACTTATTTTGTGAGAAAGAATTTAAAGGTTTATCTGAATAGGGATTTTACAACTGATATTTTATGTGTATATGGATATTTACTGTATTTCATGTATGTACAAACGATGTTGGTTTAAATGGATGTAATATATTTCTGCATTTACATCAAGCTTTGTTCAGTATCAAAAGTAGAGGAATGGGTTATTTTTCAAGCATATTTATAATTATTCAACTATACACCTTGTCTGTTATAGTGAATATGTCATCTATGTATACAATGTAAAAAGTAACTGTGTATTTTGTTATTTATGTCTTGTAATTTATAGTAAACTTTATAACTCAGTCACATTGAATATACAAGTATTCTACATTCTAATCAGATGGTCATGCCTTATCAGAGTCCAACCTGTGCCAGCACAGAAAGTGGATGTTAAGTGATGAAGTTGATCAAGAAACCAATGTAATGCATTTGATAACATAATACAAAACAAAACTAAACAGAAAAAAAGTAGAACATAACACAATACTGAATTGCCACCAAAACTGGTCCTGTAAGCTATATTAATCAGATACCTTGTCAAAATATTAAAAGTTCTATAATAACGAGTGAAGAACAGACATATTCCCATGATTCCTTTTTATGGTAAAATAGTAATAATAACAATGATCACTGAAATCATATTATCTGGAAGATGCAACTAGAAATATTGAAATGTTGATGAACTGTATCAGTTAGTTGTTTCAAACAGAGGTAATTGCATTGCAGTAGAGTTACATTAGATATTGAAAATAAGATACTTATAAAATATTCAAAAATCAGAAGATTAAGAATGAAAGTTAGTGAATAAAAATTGACCATTTCTTCAGAGTTTCAAGGTCGGAGCCAGCTGACATTTGTCATAAGTGAAACCTGAAAAGCATGTAAGAGATTTGTGACTTGATACCTCCACCCTTGTCATACATACATAGAGCATGAATTATAAATGGGTAACACTGAAAACAAATGCAAAATGAGGTGTATTTCTGTGTTAATAACAACAGTCTTTGCTCACCCTTCAACATAGAATTGCCAAATTATTTCATATATTTACTTCAATGTGGTTGTGTCAATCAATTTCCTCCACAAGTTGGAATTATTGAAATTGTAAATGCAATCTCATGATGTTGGGGATGAGTAATAAAAAATTGTGTTTCATAATGCAGCTTCAATAATCCAACCTAATATACTGAATCTGGTCTAAGACAAAGAATATAATGAACAACATTGTAGTAGTGGTCAATTTTGACATGCCCTTCAGAGTTAGAATAAAGAAAAAAAAAACTTTCCCTCAGTCAAAGAATTGTGCTCCATATTTTTTTAGTCTTGTGAAGTTCTCTAAAAAGAGTTTAATGCAACTAGCTAAAATGCTATACATTCAACTGCATTTCTAATGCAGAAGCCAGGACATTTTACTAAATTAACATTCATTAAACTTTTCAGTATTATTTAAATGAAGAAGAATGTTGAATTTCTGCACATCACACTTGATCTGTATTAATGATTTGTTAAAATCTTCTCGTTTATAGGAATTAATGTAATTTCATGTGAACTTCA
Organism: Octopus sinensis; assembly: GCF_006345805.1. NCBI lineage: Eukaryota > Metazoa > Mollusca > Cephalopoda > Octopoda > Octopodidae > Octopus > Octopus sinensis. Next base: position 121,835,562 of record NC_042998.1, read on the forward strand.
TAGCACTTTGTCATATATTCACACAGTTGTTAATTTCTTCTATATGCATAGTTGTATTATTGTTCTATAGCCCTAGGTAAACTCTAATCAAGCAGAGGTATGATCAAAGGAATTCTAGATGTGACCATCCTGGCTTTTTTCTATGTATTGGTAATATGAGACTACATTTTCAATTTGTCCTTCTATAAAATGTGATTTTATAAGATATGATTTGAGGGTGATTTAGCTGATATTTTTAGCAATTTAAGCAATAATATAGAAGCTCCTTTGTTGGCTCATAGTTGTGGCGTATCTTGTCCAAATGAATCAACAAGATTTTTTTTGCAGTGGTTAGTCAGCCTGGGGCTATTATAACAGAAGACATTCAAGGTAACATGCAGTGGGACTGAACCCCAAACTACATGGTTAGGAAGCAATGCTTGTACTCTTAGAGGCACAAAGATTAGTTCTCAAATGTTAGGAAGAAAAATTAAGCTGTATTTCATTTCATTTCATTTCCTTAGGAAAATCCAAAGACCTTTTATACCTATATGCAATAAATAAATGAATGATACTGTCAGTACTTCTGATTAACTCTTCGTTATAAATGTGTGTGTGTGTGTAGGGTCTAATATAAATACACTCCTCACCCCACGGGTATGGCTATGAAGTCGAGAAGTTTGCTTCCCAGCCTTGAAGTTTCAGGATCAGTTCCACTGTGCGATAACATGAGCAACTATCTTCTATTATAACCTTGGGCTGACCAAGACTGAAACTGAAAATGTCTGCCATTTGTAACAACATGGAGGAGAACATAAACATCCTGGAGATTGCTGTCTTAGAGCAACAAAATTGGTTGGGGAAAACGATTCAGTCACTGAAGCATGTAGATCAGGATTCAATCAATAGCATCCCACACCAAATTGAGCTGCCAGACGGCCATAAGTGGTGGTAGAAGGTAGGAGGCCTCGCTGTTACTTGTGTGGCAGCAAAGAGCACCTAAAAACTAATTGCCCAACAGCGAAAGAACAACAACAACAACCACAACAGGGAAAAAGTGAAAGGAAAAAAGAACCCTTACTACCCACACCACCATCAACACAGAAGATAAGCAAAAGGAGTATGGCAAAAGAAACACACCAACCAAACCCACCAACATCAACAAATGAACATACAAGAGCACCTGGAAAAACACCACCAACAACAACAGCAAGAACTAAAGAAACAGAAAAACTAAAAAACAATTCAAAAACTGATTCCTCTTCCCTACATCACACACACCACACACAAACAATCAACAACCAACATCAATGAAAACAACAACACAACTTACACAAACACACATAGAAGCTTACAACATGGCCCTAATCCTTTCTGATTCCTCAAAAATTTCATTGGAAGATGAAAGCAGTGAGGAATGGCAAATAGTCAGAAAAGGAAGGAGCAAAAAAACCCCAAACAAATACAAACGCGAACAAAGCAGGGAGATATACAACTCCTGAAGACATTTCAAACCTAACACAAACAACAGCAACACCAATGCCAACACCACAAAAACATATACAGCAACCATGCTCACAGTCATAAACACTAAAAATAGATTTGATGGAATAAATCAAATCAAAAACAAACCTAACAAAAGATGACATAAAAACAAACAACCACCCACACACAACACCACTGGAAAACATCAAAATATGATACAGCTCACCAAGCCTACACCACACACTAAAAGACATTTACCCTGGTGCGGTTGGTAAATGCCAGAAATACCTTTCGAAAAAACTTTATTGGGATCTCCTTGATGACAGCAAAAACTTTTGAGCAGTTCCTTTCATTTGTGTTTTACTCATTAGGATTATGATCAAGATTGGTTGTGTGAATGCATGTGGCTTGGGGTCCCCTTGGAAACAAGGGTACCGCTTAAATGACATAAAGTCACACACGTTAGAAATCATAGCCACAAGTGAGACCAGACTCCATAATCCACGGGCCTTAAAGTCCATGTTTGGTGGGCAGTTTAACATTTATTTTTCTCCTTGTCTGCTGAGAATGGGCGGTAGTAGCACGGTAGTACTTTTTCTCAAGAGTCTGGATCTCAAAGTAAAGACAATATTTATAGACCTGGAGAGTAGACTGGTTGTCCTGGATGTCGATGGCAGCAACGGATGTGTTTTTCGACTCATATCAGTCTATGCACCGCCTTTAACAGGTCAGGCAATCTGTTTGCTGCCAATACCTGTTAAAAGGAGGGCTGGGCATGCCGTGGTTGATGATCTGCAGACATGCGCTGAAACTGCAACATCTCCAGCTCTATGTAGATGATGGTGAACAGGTGTGGTCGCAGTTTGTGAGGCGCACTTTCTGCACCTCATCTCCATGACTGAACTGTAGTCGTGGATCAAAAAGAGGCTGAGGAAGGGTGAATGGCACCACGAGTGTCGCATTGCTCTTGAGCAACTATGCTGTCCTGAGTCGACCTTGAGTAACTGCATCACAACCAAAGCATTCTATAGGGGATTAGTGGAGGGGAGGTACGATGGCGATCTCGGGGTGAACCCGGGTGTTGACAAGGAATACCTGACCCACCTGCTCAAGACGACTTTTGGGCCGGGACCTATTGACAACTTCCAGAGATCCCTGGCAGTGCTTTCGAGAAGTGCTACCCATTTGGGATAAACTCTACAGGCATGGCTTGAGAAACACAGGGCTGACTTGCCTGAGATGCGGTCAGAGTGACAAAACCATTCTGCATGCACTCGTACAGTGTCCAACCATTTTTGATCTATATCGAACGACTGCTATTGCGTGTGGGACGAGTCAGTTAATCAACTAAGTCTGTCGTGAATATTGTCATGCCCCCTTCCTTGAAACAGGAAGGAAGAGCCATTTTCATCGTCCTTGTGGCTATGACGAAAGAATGTGTCTGGTGGATGTGTCTGAAAGGTCTAGAGACAAATACTTTCCTCTCTGGTGAATCTCTCATCAACTTCTTCAAGTATCACTTGAAGAGGAAGGTGAGAGTAGAAAGGGAAGTTTTGTCTAGTGAATGCTTCAATAAAAGATAGATGAATGTAGCAAGGATGGCACAGAGTCACCTTGGGCATAATCCTGTGACCCCCCCCCCAAAAAAAAAGAAGGGAAAAAAGAGAGTCACTGTAATGTGTTTTTTTGCATGACATTATTGCTCGAGGTTACTGTTGACTTTTCTGTAGGCTTTTCTTTCCACGGATAAACCTAATCTGTTTCCCCTTTTATACTATGACATTTCTGTGATACACGATCCCTACTGATCAGGTTTTTTTTTTAACGATCCCTTTTGATCGAATTCCTACCCACCCTTTTTTTCCTTCTTCTCTTCTCAAAAAGAAAAGCTCTACTTTGTATTTTGTCCCCTCTGTGTTCAGCCCTGTGTGGCCAATAAAAAAACATATTGTATGTGTGTATGTATATATATATATATATATATATATATATATATGATGGGTTTCTTTTTTTTTTTAGTTTTTATTGACCAAGTTCACTCACAAGGCTTTGGTTTTGTGACACACAAATACACATATGTGTTTACATCTGCCACTTGCTTATTTAAATGTCATGATGTTCATGTGATTTTCTATTGGTATTTCTCCTGACAATAGATTGCCTGCTTGCTTTGTACCTTTAAAGCTTTGTGGAATAAGAGATCCTTACTTGAAAGTCAGGGAAGAGTAAGCATCAGGAATGGCATCCAGCTGCAAAAAAATGCCCCAATAAATTTGCTGAAACCATGCTAATATGAAAAAGCAGACGTAAAGCAAATGAACAAATATATATGTTGAAGATAGAGGCTGCAGAGATTATTAGTCTAGGATGCTACTCTTAAAGACTTAGCAAATTGTGCCATGAAAATCTGTTATAATGAACAATTTCATTGTTGATGTATATGTTAACTTAAGAAATATAAGAAATTATAAACTTGAAAGTTTTTGAGTTTAAAGATGGCTATGCAGTATTAAGTCCTTCAGCAAGGCTCATTACCCTATACTTGCGACAATCAATCCAGTTTGAAACAGCTGTCATCTTTACACTTGAAAGGTTATCAGAAAATATCCATTTACTGACTCTCTTCTTAATAATTCCTGAAAATTTACTGAACCAGTCATTTGTACCATGGAAAATATATGCTTAGAAATATTGATTTCCTACATGGGTACGGAATCTCATAAGATGCCTTTTTCAAAGGTATTAACAGTAGATCTGAAGTGAAATAAATGAAAATATTGATTTTTTTTATGTGCAGACATATGGTTTTTGAGTAGCAGAGAGAAAGAAATGGAAAGTTGTGGCGTTCATGCTCACTTGCTAGGTTGCTTCTTTGTCTTTCATCAACTACATACACTATATTTTTTACCCCTTGTTTCTTTTATTGCTTTCACAATACATTCAACTTGAATTTTGAAGTTGACTTCTACTTCCACCCAAAACTACTTAATGTACTTGTCTTTTATCATCTCTACTATCTTATCTACTAAATACTGCTTTGCATACTTGCCAAATTATTCCTTCCTAGGTTTATAGCTTTATGGAGCTCCCTTTCATTTATGTTTCCCCTGCAGTTATTAACATACAGAAGTTCAAACTGAACATTAACTACATTAATGTCCTACCTCTGGGATAGCTTAAAAATATTGTGAATTCTTCCCTTTCTCTGACTGAACAAGATGGATAGAAATATTAATTTCTATCACCAGCATCATATCTCTGAATTTATAGGGAGATGAAAGGAGGTTTTGTGATGGTCATGCCTTTACTAAGGACAATTAACAATGTTGAAAGAAATAGAAAACAGATCAAAAACTTAGCTTACTGGGAGCTTTCCTCTAATTAACAGCACTTGCTAGTGACTAAAAATATCAATTTCTTTTGATTGAGCAAAACTGTTTTATGTTTTTGGAGACAGCAAATAACAAGTTGTGAGACAGCCATACTTTGCTTACAGAATATCAGTGACATGAGTAAAGTGAAATGGTTGTTGGCAAGAATTGAAATTGGGTCACATTGTTAGGAAAACTGACCATATTCTCTACAGCAGTTACCAAGAATAGAAAAAGTAATGAGTTTTAACTGGGTACAAAGCTGAACCCACCTATGTTTTCTAAGCTTGGAATATTTTTTTTTATATGCACTGTTTAGTTCAGGTTTTATGGTACTAATAAAATAAGAAAAATAACCTTTCGTTGGATAGGATGTTAACTTATCACAGGTAATATTCTGAAAGCATTTGGTGCCTGTTTCTGGTAGTTAGGTGAATTAAAACATATGGAATTTAGTGTTTAGCTTAAATACACAAAGTAATATCTGCAATGAGTTTGGTACTCAATGGGTTTTGAACTGGTGATTCAATATTGTATCCACTTGAGCATTTCAGCTCCACCTAGCATATCATTAATACTTATTTTATGAGAGAGAGAGAGAGAGAGAGAGAGAGAGAGAGAGAGAGAGAGAGAGAGAGAGAGAGAGAGAGAGAGAGAGAGAGAGAGAGAGAGAGAGAGAGAGAGAGAGAGAGAGAGAGAGAGAGAGAGAGAGAGTGTGTGTGTGTGTGTGTGTGTGTGCAAAGGAAATGTTTATACTTTGGGTGGAATTTGATCAGAATATACAAAGGATGCAGGTGAATGATATTAGCCTGGTACCCTGCCATTTCTGCCAACTTGATTTTCTAAATAGATGAAAATAATAAAACAAGAATTACAAGACTATCTTCAGGATTGCTGCAATAGTTAGTTAGCATTGAGAATGGAAAACATTTCAACATTCTGAAATATAAAGATTAAACTTTGTATAAATTAAAATCAAGGAGTAAAGCTGAAAGGAGTTGCCTGTTGGTTGGGAGTCAATGACATATGAAGGTGGGCTGAAAAGTTCATAGGCTAACTATGAAAGAGTGATGTCAGAGCTGTAAAATCTTGCATGCATTGATTTTAACTCTCTTTTTATTTAAAAAATGCAGTCTCTCTCTCTCCAGATAAACTGACATTTGACCATTCAAAGAAGACTTCAAAAGTAATTAGTAGTGACTTCTTTTGAAAATGGACAAAACTGGGTATTGTGGTGTTATATCAAGTACCTGCAAAAAAGGGGTTTAGCTCCAAAAACATACATGCAGACATTTTGCGATGTTAGGGGATGGTGCTCCAGTTTTATCAACAGAGCAAAAGTAAGGAGCTGAATTTAGGAGGGGAAGGGAGAGTTTTGAAGATAACCTAAGGTCTGGATGTCCTGCAACAACCACTACCGAGGAAAACATTGATCATGTTCACCACATGGTGATGAATGACAGGTGATTGACTATAAACAAAATAGCCAATGCTATTAAGACATCCTGTGAGAGAGTTCAGAATATTCTTTACAAAGAACTCGGCATAATGAAGGTTTCTGCTCAGTGGCTGTCTGTCATGTCTTCTGACACATGATCAAAAGCATATAGAGTTGATTACATCATGAGAAAATCTGACATTGTTTGAGGCAGATCCTGCTGGTTTCTTTGAATGTTTCTTAACCCTAGATGAGTGTTGGGTTCATCACTTTGAGATAGAGACAGAAACAATCCATGCAGTGGAAACATCCCTCCTCACCTGCTCTAAAGAAGGCCAAGGGTGTTTCATCTGCAGGGAAGGTGATGGCTTCAGATTTTTGGGATGCAAAAGGTACTAACTATCTTCAAAAGGGATACACCATCAATGGAGAGTGTGATGCCAATTTGCTGAGTCAGTTATGAAAGTTTATTGAGACCAAATGCTCAAAAAAACTGACCAAAGGGGTCTTGTTTCTCCATCAAGGAAATGCTTCAACACACAAGTCCTTACTTTCAAAGACTGTGGTACATGACTGTGGCTTTGAACTGGTTGATTGCCCTCCCTTTTCTCCTGATTTGGCCCCATCTGATTATCATCTGTTCTCCAACATGAAAAATACTTGGCCGGGAACAAGTATTGAAGTGATGATGATGTCATTATCTGCTGTTGAAGACCTTTTGACCAACAGGATGAAAGTTTCTTCACCAATAGGATCCAAGCACTGCAACACTGATGAAAGAAGTGTGTGGACCACAAGGGGGACTATGTTGTAAAATAAACCTCATTTGGTCACATTCCATGAGAGTATCTTGGTAAGCTTATGAATTTTTCAGCCAACCCTTGTAATTCCAAAGTATATTTGTCTTGAGTAAACTTGAAATAAAACATTTTATGACACCTAGCAGATGTAGTGGCCATAGAAGCCTCAATATACATTGGTTTCTTTTTGCTGGGTACAAGAGTAATTTTTGTAAGGAAGAGATAATGTTATGAGTCTCAATTTTTTGCTCAAGTGAGTTGAGTATGACTTGTTGGATGCACATTGCACACATCCAAAGCATATAGAACTGCACATGATTGCACAGTGACAGTGCACAAATATTAGAGAAGTGTGTGCAGATGATTAAACCAACCTCAATATTTGACTGTCAGTTTATTCTATCAACCTCAGAAAGAAATTCAGGTGAAATTTAATTAACAATGTAAACGGATGTAACTAAATACCACAACACATTTTGTTTGGCACACTAACAAGGGGTGGGCTTTAGTCAATGATATCAACCTTGGTACTTTATTTTATTAGCCTCAAAAGGTTGAAAGGAAAAATTGATCTTTGCAGGATTTGAATTCAGAATGTGAAAAGCCATAAGTAAATACTGTAAGGCATTTGTGCAATGCTCTAATGATTCTACCAAATAATAACAATTGTTTCTAACATAGGGAGAAGACTAGGAATTTGAGGGACAGGAATAGTTGATTACATTGGTTTCAAATTTTGACACAAGGCCAGCAATTTCGGGAGGGGCTAAATTGATTACATTGATCCCAGTGCTCAACTCTTATTTTATCAACCCCAAAAGGATGAAAAGTAAAGTCGGCCTAGGGCAGAATTTGAAACCTGAATGTTAAGATGGATGAAATGCCACTAAGCATTTTACCCAGTGTGCTAATGATTCTGCTAGCTTGCTGCCTAATAGTTGATTATACTGACCCAGTACTTGACTGGTACTTTACTTTACCAGCCCCAAAATGAAAAAAGGTAAAGTTGATCTAGACAGGATTTGAACTCCAAATATAAAGGACTAAAATAAAATACAAAGCATTTTGTTTCAAACTCTAATGATCCAATCAATCTACAATCCTGATAACACATTTTAAAGAGTTAAATTGATCCAGTACTTTACTGGTACTTTACTTTACTTTACTTTATGACTGCTCCTTATTTTATTCCCTTGGAGCAGTGCTCTGTAACTGGTTGTGGCACATTGGTGTATGCCACAAGAAAATGCTAGGTGTGCTGCAGTGTAACCTGAATTCAATTATTTTCCTTGCATTTTTAGTTCAGGTGTGTTGTTGAATTTTGAAAAGAATACAAGTGTACCACAAGTCAAAAAAGTTTGCAGAGCACTGTTCTGGTGGGTCAAAAAGTAAAATGAAAAACAGCGTGTACTTGTTCCACTCCTCTATTTCTCCAGCCTTTCTTACTCTGCCACCTTTTTTAGAGAAACATTACAAAAATGGTATCATACCTTTGGAGTAATTTTGATTTTTGTGGTCCAATCTCCACCATAGTCACCACCTGGCCTTTTGATAAATTCTGTCCGTATTGTATATTGATCTTCAACAATTTCTTGGATTCCAAAGTTGACACCATCATGCTTAAGCCAACCATAGCGCAAGAGGCTGTCCCCTTGGTCACACCAATGACGCAGTGGTGGTGGCATGTTTCGTGTAAATTCTGTCATCCACATCATTCCAACAACAGGAGAACTGGGACTTCGAGTTTTCAGGCTGCAAAAGAGAGAATATAATATAATTAATCAATTATGAGTTAAAAGCAGCTCAAGGAATATAAGCAATATTGAACACACATACACAAAGTGTGTGTTTTGCTAGTTTGTGAGCAGGCTGCACTTATAGGCATAAGAGAGTACATTCTCTTCATGAACCTGGGGTTGAAATACCTGAATGTCATAGACAAGTCACAAAAATGATGAAACATAAATGTCTATTGCTCCTGAATGGGATCCAATGTGAGTTATCTCACTTGTCTATGGCCTCCAAGTGTTTTAACACAAGGTGCATGAAGAGAATATGTTCTCTTATGCCTATAAGTGCAGCTTGCCTCTAACTAGATAAATACATACTTTGTATATGTGCGTTTGATATTGTTAATATAATTAGTATATTTTGAATAGTGGTACAAAAAAGAAAAAAAATTTTTAATGAAGTTCATTTTTTTTTTCCTAAGTTCACTGAAATACTACTTCAATAATGTGATGTAGTAACAAGCAGAATCAAGAGTGTAACACAAATCCGACTTGCCAAGATCTTACTTGTTACTCTGCATCAACTTTGACAGAAATGTAAAAATAAATAGTTTCTTTTGATAAGGCATGGAGTGTAGATTTAAAAAAGAAAGAAGAAAAATATGATGTTGTGATGTTTTCACCTATTAAAGGATATTAACAGCATAAATAAAGTGAAACAGTTTTAACCATGAAGCAAAATCACACAGTCAAGTTTATCTTTCACTTTGCAGCACACAACAGAGAAATCTAAGAATTTCCAAATCAATGAGACAGCCCCTAAGTGGTCCTTAATATACTAGAAATAACAACCAAGTTCCCTGAAATCACACACTACTATCTTAGAAATGGACATGTTGGCTAATGTAGGCCTGGGTTTCCTGTACACTATAAAAAGATGGCTGATATGCCATCCATCAGGACATGTAAGAACTTGGTTTCTTTTGACAAGACACAAATTTAAATATTTTAACAGGGGAAGGAAATACAGATGTTGTTATGCTGATGCCTTTCCCAGAGGCATTGGGGAATTAAGTGAAAGTGGATCCCATCACAATGGTCATTATATGGTGCTATATGATGCTATAGGCATAGAGTAACAAAGCATACGAGTTTGTGATATGATAAAGAAGTATTGTTTGATATAGGATAACTCATCTCTTGGGAAGACAATTACTCTTTAGTCTTGGTTCACAAATAATCAAGGAATTGGAGACTTGGTAGATAGAAACTGAATGGAAGCATGTTGGTTGGACTGCATCTGTAGATGCAAAAGACCAATGTTTTCATACACTGTCTTGCTGTTTCTGACTGAGGATTATGTTAAAAATACAAGAGTGTCTGTGACATATTCAACCATGTGTACCATGAGATGCTAAATAGATAGTTCCATGATTGAACAACAGGAATGTTTAGAGTCAAAAGTGATGTGAGATCCATCATCATGATCATGATCAATCATGATCACATGGTGTACTGGGATGCTGTATAGCAGTAAAGAATATGAGTTTATGTTAAGTAAATATTATCCAATATGGGATAATGTGGAATAACCCATCTAATGGGCAGATAAGATGCTCTTTGCTAATGGCTCACAAAATATCTAAGAGATGGAAAAGTTTTATAAGAATAATACCTCAACACACACACACTCACACACACACACACGTATATTGAAAAGGTTAAGAGTTTCACACGAGTAAATTTATATTAAAAACATAAAGAAGAAAATGCTTTGAAAACTTTATCATGAATAAAAGAAAGAAAATATTTACATTTTTATCAAAATACACATATTTTGATAAAAATGTAAATATTTCTTTCTTTTATTCATGAAAAGGTTCTCAAAGAGTTTTCTTCTTTTCATTTTTAATATATATGTGAAAGTATGTTTTGTTTGTGTGTGTGTGTGTGTGTGTGTGCGGCGCGCACGTGTATGTGTGTGTGTATGTATGTATGTATGTAAGTATATGAATGTGTGTGTATGTGAAAGTGCATGTATCTATGTGTGTGTGTGGGGGGAAGCACTCAAGTTTGTGTTTCAGCACACAGTAAAAGAAGGGAACATTTTCAAATTGAACCCCTACTGTCCATGCCCTTTTCAAAGTTGTAATTAGTAGCATAAAGTGAAATAGCG
>NC_042998.1:121851540-121866540 GCF_006345805.1 Octopus sinensis
AAGGACCTTCTGCAATTTGCTCTGGATCTTGACAATGCTGTTAAAAACAGCGACCTCTGAGCTGCATTTTCATCTTGGGGAAGAGATGGAAGCCCACAGGTGCTAAATCTGGTGAATAGGGTGGGTATGGAAGCGATACCATGTTGTTTTCGGTGAGAAGCTCACAAGTGAGGAGAGTTTGGTGAAAAATCCAATTCTTCATGTTCCACAGATCTGGTCACTTTCGCCAAATGTCCTCCCTCAGATGCTTCAAAATGTCACGGTAGAACTCTCAATTGATGGTCTGGCCTTGGGGAACAAATTCTCGATTCACAATACCACATTTCCAGAGGTGATGCTCATAGCAAGTCTTCCCAATTACTCATCATCTTCCACTTTTGAAGCCCCTGTGCCACTCGAAACATTGTATACAACCCATCATCTTGTCACCATAAGCTTGCTGAAACATGCTGAATGTCTCTGTAGCAGACTTCCTAAGTTTAACGCAAAGTATCACGTTGGCTCTTTGTTCCTGTCCATAACAAAATCACAGACTACAACATACACGCGATCACAAAAACACAAATTTCACAACTTACAAAGTAAACACAGTGATGTCACTCAGCACACTGCCTCATGAAGGTCACTGCAAGCTCTCACTGTGCATGAAACTGTGTGTGACCATCTGTTGGCATGCTACAGAACTAGTCAGGGAATATTTTGATACCACCTCACAAATGGGTCAAGTCTATGTTGCAAAACTGCTATTAGCAATACTTTTCATTCAAAACAATGTAATTTTAGCAGTACACCTGTTTTTCCTGTGGAATACAATTTTTTTTTAAAAGACTATTTCTGAAGTTTGTTGTTGTCACACTAGCAAATTGGTTCAAATAGTGCAGTTGCTGTTGTCAATGAACGAGTGTGGCATTGATTGGATCTCAATTAAATAAGACACAGCTCAAATCTATGGGGGCAAGTTCATATCATTGGCATGGTAAGAATATAGTTTTCCTCTTTATCACAAGTAATTGCTACAAACAAATACTAGAGAAATAAGTAAAAGAGGAAAAAAAAAAACTCAAAATATTTTTAAAAAGACAAATTAGAATGAATTGGAAATAAAATGAGGAAGTGAAGAAAGAAAAGAAAATCAAGAAAAATGCCTGTGATTAGGTGGAAGCCCCATATGTCTTCCACCTATGATTAAATTACATTTGTTTTGTTGTAAATAAAACCTATTTCACAGTTGTTTGAATAAGGACAGTGTTTTAGGTTTCACAATTGCTACATCTAATGCACATGCTTACTAAAAACATGCAATCTAACATAGCTTGAACATTCGTTTTGGCATGTTATCTTTTAGTATTTTTTAAGAAAAAGATCTGCTTTGCAAAAATATAATTTTTCTTGAACTGGGTGGCCTGTATTAGGTGAGCTCATTTGTTTTATAAAACAGATATGGGGAATACTTCTTGATATGTTTCTATTCTCTCAAATTGCTGGGTAGGCGGTAATAAATAGTTGATTTTGAAAAACCTCATTTCAAAGGAAATTGGTAATTTATTACATGAAATCATAAATAAACAAATAGGGAAGACTTAATTTTAAACAAATCTATTATAATTAAAACACCAACCTGCTACTCAGTGGTCCAGTGTGGCTATTCTATTTTTTGCACACATTCTTGTATCCATTTTCTGGATCTGTTCAGTGTAGTTCAATACCTTGAGAGCAGTTCCTTTAGACAGTATACCAATATTTAGATAAGGCTAAACATTGCTAAAGTACAAGGATATTGCTGTACCCACAGGAAGGAATTATTTTGTTTAATTTTATAACAAAGATAGCTTTTAAAATTTTAGGTTTATTAGTTTAACAAATCAAGCTCACTTAATTTTCATATCTATTTATATACCCCATTCACTGAAAAATGAGATGTTATTTACCACTTCCTATTCTTTCCATAGTTTTATAACATATTCAACATACAAACAACGGTATAAATAGTATCACTGTTTGAATCACAAAAATAATACTTGCTGCTTTTTTTCCCCTGTGTTTAAAGTTTATTTGTTTGAATTAAGTCAGTCTAACATATTAATTAATTCACAGTTTAATTTTTCATAAAGAGTTTAATGTCATTCTCATTGATGATTGCATGTGTATCATCAGAAAAATAGAGATCTAAATTTGTGGTTGCACACAAATCATTTATATAAATTTGTTAACAGGACCGACCAAAGTATTGATACCTTAGAGAAGTTTTATTAGTTTCTGAATATCCAAGGCTACTGGACTGAGTAAGGTTTCTTGAAACAATAGGAGAGAATGTTAGAGAATATTACATGCAGAAACTTTTACCAACACATGATGTTTTCTAGAATGTTTGAAAAAATGCATTGAAAAAAGCTTAAGTCATCATCATTTAAGCATAGGAGCAATTTACACATTTCAATTTTGTTGGAAAAAATCCAACTTCACAGATAGGTACAAAAATCAAGGGATTGAAAGAGGAAGTGACTTAATTAAGAATAACACTATTTCATCACACCTTGTAGAAGTTTTATTATTTGAAGTTATCATCACCACGTCATAAAAAAGTAATTTGCTTAATTCTTTTTAAGGTATTGACTAAAATACTTTGAAGATTGTGAAACATTCTCACCATCATTTTCACTAATGTTTGCACGGAATAGGTTGAACCCCATGGCTCCTTTGGTTTAACATGTCACATTTTTCCATTAATGAGGAATATGTCAGGAAGAGATTTATGGATCATTCTTCTATTTAGATCATCATTTTCAATGCTCCCAGTTTGTTTTATATTATGTTTATACTTATCTACTTCCCCAGTATAGCATTAATCTTCTGCTGTTTACATTATTTTTTAAAATAATACATTTTTGTAACATTTGAACATTAAGAAGGCTAGATGACATTCTCACCTTAAAGATCTATTGGCAGATATCTTTATAGAAGATATAACTGACCCTCCCCTCTCTTGTCAAACATGGCTGTCAGTTGTAATATTTCAAGTTACAGTTTATTTCACTTTTATAGTAGAGATGCCTTAAAGGCATTGACAAATATGTTGAGAAATTTATCATATGCTTTGTGTCAAGCTCATTTAAGATTCTATAAAGTTTTCTTGTGATAAAAGTTTAAGAAATGCTTTTAGATTAGTTTTACCACAAAATCTACAGAACCTGGATTTTTTAGATTGTTGAATTTCTTTACTAAATTGTATAGTGGATATTGTCTCTACTATTATTACACAGGATTTATGAAGCAGTGTTCTTATAGATACTTGTTGGGTTGTTTATAACTTGCAAAAATCATTGAGAAAATGTGCAGTCAATAAATTTAGAAGCATTTCAGTCATTATAATAAGATTGGTGATAAAGTAGTAAAATATATATATGCTTTTGTTTTGTTTTAAAATGCTTTTAAGGGTATCTAGGAAAATGACATATTCAACCTGTAGATGATGATAAACTACTCCAATAATAATGCTCTGACACTTATCAATTTCAACCTCACATATTGATCGATAAACTATGAGAGATCTTGTCATATTCTACACTGTTATGCTTCTAAAACTCTACACAACAAACTCCTTGTTTAGAATCATTGCATTGACTATAATCAGGACATTGGGAAAATATTGTTTAAGTTACCTTAACACAAACAACGATATTCAATCCAGAAAAGCTAAATTCAAACCCAAATAATGCTACAAATCAGATGAATTAATACCAAAGACAAACAAAAATGTGTTATAATCAGACTACAAAGACACTAAAGTCAAAGAGAAAAGAACAGAAAAGTCAAAATGAAGAAAATGCTGAAGCCAAAAGAAATGGATGCTAAAACCAAAGGAGTGCCAAATAAAAATATAGTATAATGAGACAATTATTTACATTGAATAGTAAAGCCAAATTATATGAATGTTGGAGTGGTAATTACATATAGAATTGCAAAGGACAGTAAGAATTTATAAATTCAGCAAGCACAGAATATTGTAATAGAAAATGTTTGGTTATAGAAAGGAATAAATTTCTAATAGAAAAACTGCTGATATTATTAGTGTTATATTAAGGTGATAAGTTGGCAGAATTGTTAGTGTTTGGGAGAAAATGTTTAGCACATTTCTGTATGTTCTGAGTTCAGATCCCACTGAGGTCAAATTTGCTTTTCAACTTTTTTGGATCAATAATATAAAATATCAGTCAAGAGTACTGAGGTGATACATTGGCTAGCCTTCCTCTTCTTTCTAAAATTGCTGATCATGTGCTAAAATTTGAAACAGTTATTAGTGTAGTTATTCAGACCCCTGGTCAGGTTTGATCAAACACATCTGCGGTTAAAGATGTTCCAGTTGTGGCCATCTTGTCTTATTTTCATTCAAAACTATACTATCCAATAGGTTCTTCCATTTTGAGGGAAATTTGGTTCCTATTTCTAGAAGACTGAGTGAGCACATAGAGGCTTCTTTGTTGGCTACAAGTGTTGTTGCTAAAGTTGATAAAAGGGTTGTGGTTGATGATAATTGTGTTGTTTTTATCTTTCTATTGTTGTTGATGTTATTCTTGGTGGTTTTGGCAATTAAGGCTATGAATTGGTGATTATGTTAATTATGTTTAAGGTTGTGGCAGAGCTAATGTTGTTTATTATGTTAATTGTAGCTGTGGTTGAGGTAGAGCTAATGCTGTTGTTTAGCCTCAGGTAAGTTCTGAGTGATTCAATTAGTAGTGGTAGTAGTGATGATAATGGTGAGTGTTGTATTCTTATCATTTATCTCCAGGTCTCTTAGGCAATGGAAATAGTGATAATGATAATGTTTGTGTTGGTGAGGTTGTTTAACTCCAGGTGAATCCTGAGTGAACAGATCTAGGATCATAGGCATTCTATCCATGGCCCTCCTCTCACACTTATTCATTTAGATGACTATCCATGTAACAAATCTGCTTGAGTTAACTTTGGAGCTAAACAACACAAGGGCAATGATGATGATGAACCAATGATGGAACCTGTATGTGGTCAGTTGACTTGTTAGAAATAGCAGCCAAATTTACTTCTAATCACATCTTACTGTTGTAAGTAAGAGGATACATTAGATGATGTAAACAATGTAAACCTACATAACATTTGAAAGCTGTAATAGCCATGGATGAAATGCTCTGGAACTTAGTTCTGCCCAATCCAGATTTATTTAGGACTAAAACAATGACAACAACAACTTTCTGTAATTGACTCTGTAGCTGTTTCTTCATTTAATCCAAGCTCAGTCTTCTCTTACTATCAATCCTGCCATTTTATATCTCAAGCTCTATCTTTTTATATTCTCATTAACCCTGGTTCTATTTACAGCTAGCTCTAGTCATTCTTTTGTCTAACCTTTGTTCAGCTTCAAGTTAGCCCCAGTTTTCCTCTATTTAGTGTTAGAACTCCCTTTATTTAAATTGAACTCTGAAACATCAGTCCTATTTTTCTTTTCACTTAACCTAAGCTCTACATTCATTTAGTCCTGCTTTATTCTTTTGCTAGTTTGAAGCTTAATAACTGCTGAAATTCCTCTCCATTTAATCTTAACTTAAACTCCAATATACCCTGCTGTTTAAACTTACAGCACTCACTTAGTTCACAGTAGCTCTGTCCTTAGCCCAAGATCCACCTTCATTTAAACTAATCTTTGTTATTTGTAAATCATGAATTCTGAATAGTTATCCAGAGGCAGAATAAAGTGGACTGGAAGCAAAGCTAAGGGAAATTACTACATCAGACTTAAGTTTATTGAAATCAGTGTAACAGGTAACTGAAGATAGCAGCCACTCAGTTCTTAGTCAACTTAGTAGTTTACTTCACTTTAGTTGTAACCTTACATTTAGTCAGAGCTTTCTTTCTAATTCACCCAAACTCTGCCTCTGGTTAACCTAAAATATCTCTGTCTTCTTTGTTTGACTTAACATCAGGCATTCAGTATAGAGAACTGAAATGGCAGTTCAGAAAGACAATGCACAAGAAGGGGAAAAAAACAAAACAAAAGAAGAAGAAAAAAAACAACAACTAACAATAACAGGGTATTGCAAAAGAAAAGAAAGCACTGCTGTCCTCTGGGTCCCATAATTTAAAAGAATGGCGCCATTCTGCTACATTTCCAATCTCTAAAGAACTTTCCAGCAGTTTGCAGCCAATAAGGATTCTGTTGAGGGCAAAGATAAAAGAAGCAAAGAAATAATGGCTTGCCCTTGTTCTCGGAAAGATGTTTGGCTATAAGCAGCATAGGCCAGATAATTCTATAGAACTTAACATACTCTCCTCCCACTGTAGTACTTAAAAACATTCGACAATGCAAAATTTCTGTTTTGAATGGTTAAATGTTGCCATTGAAAATGATGATAATGATGATGATGGTGATAGTGGTGTTTGTAGTAATAATGGTATGCCACCAGGGAAGATGTTGATGGGAATATGATGATGATGATAATGGTAGTAAGAAAATGATGTTGATATTAATGATGGTGGAATTGGTGATGGTAGGAATGGTAATAGTAAAGATGAAGATAAGTGTTGTAAATAGAATGCTTCAAATTACTGCACAAGCTTTACTATATTGCATATTGATGTACTGAATGATGCAGTAACTGTTGTAGTAGCTACTGTACAATATCATAATATAGTACTGTGCTGGCAGTTAGTGTAGTTAATGTACAGCATAGTAAAATAATGTAATACTGATGATTACTATATTGCTATGATAGCTATTTCATTATATAATTCTATACTGTACTGACTGGTGGGGTAGCTAATGTCCAATATTGTACAGTACTATACTACTGATTACTGTAGTAGTTATTATATTGTACATTTCTATACTTACACTCTTGTTGACACTTTTTCCAGGTACTGACATGTATAGTACCTGGTAGCCACTCTGATGCATAGCATTGTATCAATAATTGTAGCATATATATTATTATACCATATAGCACTGGAGTGTTGATGTAGCTATTGGTTTATATCATACTGAGCTGATTTAGTGTAGCTATTGTACTGTATAGTACAGTACTATTGTAGCAGTTAGTATATAGTGCTGTGCAGGTTGTCATAAGTACTGTATGATACTGTGTGGGTTGTAGTAGTAGTAGTTGTAGCCACTAGTGTAGTAGTAGTTGTAGCCACTAGTGTAGTAGATATTATACACTATAGTGTTGTGATGGTTATTGAGGTAACTGTTGTAGTTACTAGTGTGCTGTATATAACAGTACTGACTGTTGAAGTGATGCTTGAGACGTGCTTATTTAGGAAAGCATTTCAATCCAAGAAGATATTTTAAGACAAAAGAACATCATGGCGGAGTCATTGTAGCCTTTAAAATCTCATATGCTGTTAAATTCACTTTTACTTCATTAGTATAATTTAGTAGTAATAGTAGTAGTGGTGGTGGTATAGTATTAAGTATCAGAAAGTTTTCCATAATACAACTTCAGGTTGGTCACTTATTCTCTATGGTGTCTATTAAACTCAATTCGTGGCCCACTTCTTGTGGTGTGAATAGCTGACAAATGTCAAAAAGAGCAAATTAATTGCGATAAGCAAAAGTGTAATTCAAACTGGTATTTACATTGGAAATGCCAAGACTGATCAACTGTCCTTCTTTATATACCTTGCTAAGAAATAAATGACACGAATAAATGCAATAAGAAAATAAGGTAAAAACTCTCAATGACATATATAAACTAATAAGCTTTGGGATGACTGGAAAGATTGATCTATGAGCACCAAGACAAAGATACACTTCTTCAAGTGTCCAGTCTAGACAGTGACCTTATATGGTCATAAAACACGAACCCTAAAAGTAGTTAATGAGAAGAAATTGATAGTATTTGTAATTTGGATATACAGATTTATCCCCAGAGTGTCATATTCTGAAAGGTAAAAACAATAATTTCATCATTGAAAAAATTCTGTAAACTGTTATCAAAAAGAAACTTTGCCCATTATTTTGGAAACAACTTAAGAACTGATAACACACTGTACTTGAAGGCAGAGTAGGAAGAAGACCCTCCTGAGGCAAACAGGACTACTTTATAGAGATGCAAGAAGTTTGACTGTTGATAGAGCACAGTGGAAGAAAGTGATCACAGAGGCTCTGACAGAGTATGGCATATGATGATAATGATTATGATGATGTGGCCATCTTGGATTCACTTTTCCTTCTTTCTTCTTTTTTTCTCTATGACACTCTCTTTGTTTCTCTCACCCACGTTCTGTTCCTCTTTATTTGTTTTTACATTGTATTAGTTACACTGTTGTATGATGCTGCTCTATAATCACAGTAGTAGTAGTTACTGAACTGTTTGACATTGATGCTGAACCATTCAGTAAGGTAAAAAAAAAGGTTGCATTACCTAGCAGTTATGGTGTAGGGGGGGTCACAACTATTAGGTCGCTAATTTGATGGTGTGTTGTGTTCTTGAACAAGGCACATCATTTCACATTGCTACAGGTCGCTTAACTGAAAATAAATATCACCAGCATTTGGTGGTTAACCCTTCAACATATTGGCATCCTGTTTAGTGGGATGTCTTGTATTCTCAGTCACCTAAATGCTTCAAAAAAACCTCTACAAGCTCTGGCCTCATGCGTCTAGATTCAAGCCAGACTCTCCCTCAATACTAAAGCATAAACTAATCATCATAGCTGTTTTGGTAGTTACTTTATTGATAGTGTTGTACTAAGAGCCATCTTAGCAGCATTATAGACCCTGGGGCATACCAGTGCTCTGGGACCTAGACCCATGAGACCCCTGGGCAACTGCCTAGTATGCACATGCCTTAAGATGGCACTGGCTGTACCAGCTATTTGGGTAACTGTTGCTGAGTTAATGGCTGCTGTTGTAAAGACACTGCTTCAAGTTTCGGCAATGTTTGTAATATCAAGGTTTCAATCCCTGTCAATTTCTTATTGAAAGAAGTGAAGAAAAAGTAAAGTAAGCAATCTGCTGTCTTTTGACCCAATTACAGTGTGGTGGTTCTAAACATATGCTGGTCAGGTCAAACATGTCCTGAGAAGAATGAAGAGTAATATGTTGGAAAGTGTACATGAACTTGATATCTTCATTTTCAAATCTATAATTTTTATCAACGGAACCAACTAATCATTTGCTTTGTAAGTTTGCACAATCAGGGTTGACCTGGGGTTACACAACAACAGCAACAACATAAACAACAACAACAACGACAGTCATGTGAACGTTAATTAATTACCATTGATTTGTAAAAGAGAAGTATGCATGCAAAGTGCAAGGAAAATAAATATCACTGCCATCCTCACCATCAGCATAATCAACATTACCACCAATCCTAAGGCCACTGCCATCACTATCCCCACCACAGTCAACACCACCATCACCACCACACCCTCACTTTCATTGACATCACCAACACCTTTGACATTGCCATCAATAACTTCACCACCAGTATCATCCTCTTCATCCTCACTAACATTACCACTACTGCTGTCATCATCTTTTTTAGAATCACTCTGCTAATAACATTGGCTAATACATTAGGTTTTAATTTACACTGTCTCCCTGAAAATATAGATTAGCAGGTATAGATGAGGAACAAAGCAATCATCATCATCCTCATCATGACCACTGCCACCATCACCACTGTGTCCATCATCTAAAACCACCATATTCCCTTCTCCTAAAAGGAACCAGACATGTCTGTTTGGTTGCACCTGACATTATGCCAAAATACATAGTGTTAGGTTAGGGGCTGATACCAAATACTTTGGTGTACATTACCAGATGTGCTACAATAAATATAATTAGCACTAAAGTACTTATTATTAATCAGAAGAGGAAAAAAGGCTTATGGCTGATTGCCCTTCTTGCCATCAAGCAGTATTCCAAAAGATATTTATGAAAGACATACACACACATGCACAGGTACATGTGTGTACAAGTGTCAGTGTGTGTATATGCATGTATGCATATGTATCTCAGTGTGTGTGCGTATATACACACACACACATATATATATATATCGGCAGAGGAGTGGCTGTGTGTGGTAAGAAGCTTGCTTCCCAACCACATGGTTCTGGGTTCAGTTTTACTGTGTAGCACCTTGGGCAAGTGGCTTCTACTACAGTTTTGAGCTGACCAAAGCCTTGTGAGAGGATTTGGTAGATGGAAATTGAAAGAAGCCTGTCGTATAAATAAATAAATATATGTGTGTGAGTGTGTGTGTTTATGTGTCTGTGTTTGTCCCACCATCACTTGGCAACTGATGGTGGCATGTCTATGTACCTGTAACTTAGCAGTTCAGCAAAAGAGACTGATAGAATAAGTACTAGGCTTACAAAGAATAAATCCTAGGGTCAATTTGTTTGCCTAAAGGCAGTGCTCCTGCATAGCCACAGTCACATGACTGAAACAAATAAAAGAATAAAAAAAAAAAAAAAAATATATATGTATATATATCTATGTGTGTGTGTATTTGTGTCTGAGTTTGTCCTCCACCCCATTACTGCTTGACAACCAGTGTTGGTGTGTTTATTTCTCTGTAACTTAGCAGTTCGGTAAAAGGGACCAATAGAATAAGTACCAGGCTTAAAAAATAAGTACTGGTGTCAATTCATTCGATTAAAAATTCAAGGCAGTGCCCCAGGATGGCTGCAGTCTAATGACTGAAACAAGTAAAAGATAAACAATAAAGATATATATATATATATATACATATGATAACACACACACACTTTTTTTATGTAAGTGTGTGTGAAAGTGCATGGTCTAGTGGTTAGATTCCCAGACTAGGTGGCACATTGTACCTTTGAGCAAGACACTTCATTTTAAATTGCTCCAGTTTACTCAGATGTGAATGGGTAGCCATGTGATGGAATAGCCTTCCAATCAAGGGGAATGTTGGCCTGCTCACCTAGCCAGTGGGGTAACACCATTTGAAAGTTTAAAAAATGTGAAGTGCATTATGACCAGCGATGTATAACAACATCCAATATGATATATATATATATATATAATACTTGCAGACCAGAACCAGCCTATGGCCAGAGATTCCCTGTTCACCCTTTAGGTCCATAAGATTTACCATTCAGACCGGTCTAAGGCAGATAATTCATCCCGTTTAAGGCTCAGACAGCATACATTATTCTTTTGTTTACAAATTAACTGATGGTAATGATTTTCTACTTCCAGTTTGAAGAGAGCTTATATGCCCGTGGCCATTAGAGTCTGACAAGTTGTCTATGAAGCTAAGCGCTTTATGGGTGCAAAACCACTGGTCACTCTATGACTGGACATATATTTAACATCATGTAAATATATATATATAAACTTGATCATTTGTTCGCGCACATGTGTATGTGTGTGTGTGTGTGTGCTTGTGTGTATATGAAAATGTGAGTGTTTACTTTAAAATGACAACACTCAGCTGCTCAAAAACACTTACACAAACATACATCAATTTAGGACCTGACAGGTAGTTATTGACAAATTCTTACTTTTGGCACACAATGAGGATTATGTACAGAAAGGGCCCAATCAATTACATTAATCCTTGTACATGCCCAGTTCTTATTTGTTGATCTAGGATGGATGAAAAGCAATTGTTAAACCCCAGTAAGATTCAAACTTGAAATGTAGAAAGTCCAAACTAAATATGGTAAAGAATTTAGCCCAGCACTGTACCTTATTAGCCACTACTCCCATTCAATATTTACTCCATTTATTGCTAAAATACACAGGTTTATGATAAAAATTTAACCTATAACACACACACACACTTTTTTATGTAAGTGTGTGTGAAAGTGCATGGTCTAGTGGTTAGATTCCCAGACTAGGTGGCACATTGTACCTTTGAGCAAGACACTTCATTTTAAATTGCTCCAGTTTACTCAGATGTGAATGGGTAGCCATGTGATGGAATAGCCTTCCAATCAAGGGGAATGTTGGCCTGCTCACCTAGCCAGTGGGGTAACACCATTTGAAAGTTTAAAAAATGTGAAGTGCATTATGACCAGCGATGTATAACAACATCCAATATGATATATATATATATATATATAATACTTGCAGACCAGAACCAGCCTATGGCCAGAGATTCCCTGTTCACCCTTTAGGTCCATAAGATTTACCATTCAGACCGGTCTAAGGCAGATAATTCATCCCGTTTAAGGCTCAGACAGCATACATTATTCTTTTGTTTACAAATTAACTGATGGTAATGATTTTCTACTTCCAGTTTGAAGAGAGCTTATATGCCCGTGGCCATTAGAGTCTGACAAGTTGTCTATGAAGCTAAGCGCTTTATGGGTGCAAAACCACTGGTCACTCTATGACTGGACATATATTTAACATCATGTAAATATATATATATAACTTGATCATTTGTTCGCGCACATGTGTATGTGTGTGTGTGTGTGTGCTTGTGTGTATATGAAAATGTGAGTGTTTACTTTAAAATGACAACACTCAGCTGCTCAAAAACACTTACACAAACATACATCAATTTAGGACCTGACAGGTAGTTATTGACAAATTCTTACTTTTGGCACACAATGAGGATTATGTACAGAAAGGGCCCAATCAATTACATTAATCCTTGTACATGCCCAGTTCTTATTTGTTGATCTAGGATGGATGAAAAGCAATTGTTAAACCCCAGTAAGATTCAAACTTGAAATGTAGAAAGTCCAAACTAAATATGGTAAAGAATTTAGCCCAGCACTGTACCTTATTAGCCACTACTCCCATTCAATATTTACTCCATTTATTGCTAAAATACACAGGTTTATGATAAAAATTTAACCTATAACAACACACACACATACACACACACATTAATGTATGACTTATCTATGTAGTAATGTATCAAAACCTCAATCCAAATACATGAATAAAGTCCAGTTGAATTACTGACCCAACTCTATTGAATAGAAATGCTCTTAAATCTAGCAAGCAACTTACAAATGCAAACAGAGTCAAACTTTGTCTTTTGTAAACTTTGTCCACCAAACTCTAGACAAACTGCCTAAATCCAGATATGATTCTTTGGACAATAATTCTTTGCTTGAGTGGAGAGAATGTTCTCCATTTTAAATATGTAACTCACTGACTACGTGATGCTATGGAATTAGACATGCGTTGACTCACAATGCACTGGTTGAAAATACAGACACACACACATACAACACACACATGTATATATACTTTTTATTTATATAAATACATGTATAGATGTACAGATCTCTTTGTGTGTGTGTGTGTGTGTGTTATGGCAGAGATATGACTGTGATTAAGAAGTCTGCTTCAAAGCTATGTGGTCTCATGTTCAATCCATATAACAATACCTTGGGCAAGTGTCATGAGAGTAAATGTGGTAGATGGAAACTGCTGAAAGCCCATGACATATCTAATTCTTTCTTTCTTTCTGCCTGCCTGCCTGCTTACCTACCTAGCTACCTACCTACCTATTTCTTTACTACCCACAAGGGGCTGCTAAACACAGAGAGGACAGACAAACGGATTAAGTCGATTATATCGACCCCAGTGCGTAACTGGTACTTATTTAATTGACCCTGAAAGGATGAAAGGCAAAGTTGACCTCGGCAAAATTTGAACTCAGAATGTAACAGCAGACGAAATACCACTAAGCATTTCGCCTGGCGTGCTAACATTTCTGCCAGCTCACCGCCTTACCTACCTACCTACCTATCAATCTATCTATCTATATACACTTTGATAGATTTCGGCCAGTATTGGCCCAGGCCATGTTTAACTTAATAGCATGCATCATAATCAACCTTGTTTAACATCTGTTTTCCAAACCATGCCAGCATGGAAAATGGACGCTAAACGATGATGAGGATAATATATATATATATATATATATATATACATATATGAGTTTGCATGATTGTGTACAGAAGAATATATTAATCAATGAATTCCAACTTGGTCTGATTTTCACATTTTATTATTTGCAATTTTAACTATTTTACAATATCGGAATAAACTGGTACTTTCATGTGTTATGTAATCATAACATTTATGTAGTGACAGCCATGTTCCACAGTTGTTAATTGTAGAACATGACTGTCACTACATAAACCTGATGATTGTCTAACACATGAAAGTACTAGTTTATTTCAATATTGTAAAATTGCAAACAATAAAATGTGAAAATCAAACTAAGTTGGAATCTCATTGATTAATACACACACACACACACATATATAATATAATATAAAATAGCAACAATTTACCCATTGCACCCTGTATATATATCATCATCATATATAAATATGATGGCTAAATTGTCACCATCTTATATTTTTAATTTTGTGCATGTACATTGTTTTTGATTTTGTTGACTACACAGTATAATAGGGTCAGTTGGGCAGCGTCTGTGAGAAAAACAGCATCACTCTGCCAGAAATTTGGAAACAACATGCTGTATTGCTTAGCGTTTGTAGTAGAAGCTCCAATATGAACATTTCAGAGTGTTTGGGTATCAATCTGGGGACATGTCCTGAGAGTGATAACAATCAAACATCCAGTCAACATCTTTTGCATTCTTCCTGAGCGTCAAACTAATACACCTGCTTGTTGTTCCCCCATCTGTCTTTGTCTTTTGTAAATTTGAACAATGTAAATATAAATATATATATATATATATATATAAGGTAAATGATATATATTTCTAAGCTGAACTTAACATGTCTGATGTAACATGCTACACACAAAAAAATCCATGTGACTATGCAAACAACTACTAGTAATTAGACCTGAGGAAAAGCTAAATGGCATTTTTATGTGTTATGTAAAACATGTTAAGTTTAATTTGGAAACATATGCAGTCTTGATTTACCTTTGCTATTCCTTACACTGATTGATTTATATTCAAATAATTAGCAAAATCTGTTGCTAAACTGTGAGCTGCATAGTGGCGGTCATTTTGCTGAAATTTTCATGTTTCAATATGCGATGAA
>NC_042998.1:121871540-121879040 GCF_006345805.1 Octopus sinensis
TATACAGAACATTATTTTCTACTCCCAGATTCCACTCCTTCCATCCCTCCCTTCTTTTCTCTCTTTATTAGCTTACAGTACTTGCTCCCTGGCTCTCTCTTCCCCACTCTATCCCCTATTTTTTCTGATCATCCCACCCATTCAAAATGGAATATGATTTATTTTAAATACATTATCTAACATAATATACTACTTATGAAGAGAATATGTGTGTGTGTGAGTGTGCATATATATTATATATATATATATATATATATATATATATATAATATATATATATATATATATATATGTGTATATATATATATATATATATATGTATATATTATATATACACACACACACACACATAAAGGGAGAGAGAGAGGAGGAAGAACAATAAACACATACATAAATACAATACACACACACACACACACACACACACACACACACACACAAGCATTAAAAGAGATATGAAAATATTCTGTAAAGCTCAAAGAACTTAAATTCACATTTATTTCTTTGAGAGATTACATTTAAATAAAAAAATATAAAAAATACGACAGCAGGAAAAAAAAAAACAAAATAGAATAGTTGTAGATTTAATTGTTTGAAAATTCCAATGCAAGCAATTGATTATATATACATACATATAGATATATGTATGTGCGTGTGTGTATATATATATATATATCTGTGTGTGTGTGTATGTCTGTATATATACATATGTGTGTGTGTATGTATGTATATATATATATATATATATATATACATAAAGAAAGGAAAAAGCTTAAAAAATACAACCTAAGAAAAATGATATAAAAAAATTTGAACCCCCCCCCAAAAAAAAAAACCCAGATAAATACTTTTGTATATATTGAAGTAGATTTAGTAGTAAAATATCACTCAGAAGGAAATACAGTTTTTTAAACCCAAAAGATTAAGGATGTTATTTCATTTTTTATTTTTTGCTTTTTTCAGTTTATTCATTTATTTATTTATTAATTTTTTTGATTTGTGCTCTAAGACTTGCATAACACCTACACAATATGCTATCTCAATTGAAAATGTTTTCTGTACAAAGTGTCTTTCACTTTTCTCTGTAAAACCTCGAAATGATATTATTTTGTAATGTTTGAATTACATGATGTTGTTGCAAAAGGTTAAAGATTGAATAAGAAATTCAAAGTTAAAAAACAAACAAAAACAAATCAAAACACATACACGTGCACACATACACATACAATCAGATGCACAACAAAGACACAACAGAAATCCAAAATAAAATAGAACTTACAATTACAAAAGAGAATTCTGAAGAAAAATAATTATACATAAATAATTTTCTTTTATTTCCCTTTCCTTTTATGTTTCAAATGAAAGAAAAAGTGGAACTACATTAAGGTAGAGGAAATACAAAAGAAGAGAGCAGAGAATGAATGAAAGACACAGCAACCAAACCAACAAAAAATATAAAAATCTCAAATGATTTTGCAAAATATATATATATAAAAAAAGTATCTAATTCTTGAAAACTCTTCAGTTCTCCTAGAAAATAATTTTTGGCTCTCAGTGATGCCGGTCATGACTTAATAACACTAATATATAGAGGGGTTTGGTATAGCTGCTAGTCTTGGATGAAATACTTTTCACCATATATTGCAACACTTTGCATTCAAAGTCCAAATCTTGCTGAGGTCAACTAAGCTTTTCAGTCTTCTAGGGTCAATAAAATACCAATGTAGCATGATGGACTGGCAGAATTGTTAAGAGCATGGGACAGATCCTTGAGTTGGTATATTTTTCCCATTTCCTCCATAGATGTATAATGATCACAGTAGATGTAGTTACATTGGAAGTGAGTAAAAAGGCAATAAATCTTTGTTGCAATGGGGGATTTTGTAGAGCGAAGTGGTGAACATTTTGGATGGAGGCAGAAAAGATGGATGTATTAGTCAGATGGAATAGAAAACATTTATGTGTGTGTGTGTGTGTGTGTGTGTGTGTGTGTGAGTGTCTATGTCTCTGAATGTATGTCTGTGTGTGTATGAGATAGGGAAACTGAAAATGTGAAATTCAGAAGGAATATAATAACTGTAAATTGGGGTCAGGTGTACCTGTTTGGGTGACAAGAAAGGCCTGTAATCTAAGGTAGTGATTTGGTACAACTTGTAAACTGTTAGGCTAATAATATTTAGTTTAATCTCCCAAAATTCTGAGTTCAAATCCTGTTAGAATTAACTTTTTGTTTCATGCCATCAAGTCTTTTATTATTTTCTTTATTTGTTGAGACTGAAAGAAGAGACAGTGCTCATTAGTACTGAAGATTTGAAGATTGATATGGTTGATTCCGTCAATATTCCAATTAAATTGCTGTAGGTGAACATTGGGAGGAAAGACAAGAGCAGGGAAAAAGATTCTAGAGCCACTGACGTTATAGGGAGGAACAACTTGACATAGCTGTTACTGCAGGGCCAGTGAAGGAGTAGATACAACATGGGTGATGAAAGGTGGAGAGACATGTAGGTCATTTGATAATATATACATCAGTAGTTTGTGGGTATGATTTTAAGTTACTCCAACTCCCCAAATAACTGATGGGCTGATGCCTAAGTCAGGAACTGATATTGTACATACTGTGAAAATAATCCTAACAGGAATGTAACCAAAACTTAGCCTTTTCCCACAACACACCACAATGCACCTTTGTTCTAAAGCTGACTAGGAATCTAACCAAACACTTCATTCATCTAAAATAGTAAATTAAATGATTAATATTAATGAAAATGTAATTTACAAGAAAAACAACCACAGCAAAAAAAAAAAAGAAAAAAAAGAAAGAAAGAAAAAAGATTAGTAATGAGAATTTTAAAAGAACACACTCTGGGATTGACAGGTCATTTATTAAGAAACATAATGAGATTCTTTAGAAAATCAAAACTATCCAAGCTTTCCCGCAGAATATGCATGATTAGTTCAAAGAATGTCTCCTGTTCTTTGAATTTTAACAAAAGAAATATTTTAGAAGCTATTTTCACAAATACCACCCTTACTTGCAACACCACAATCACCACCAACCAACTATCCAACCAATCAACCAGCACCAGCACCAGCACCACTACTACTGCTACCATTGGCACTGCTGTTGTCATCATCCTCACCACCATGACCAACAACAACATAACTGCCATTACCACCTCCTTTACTATCACTGCTACTCCTGTTTTTACTTTGCCATCATGGAAGTGGACATCATCATTTATCAGCATGTGAAACTTCCCAGCATTCAAATATGACATAACATTTAATTAAAAAGTTTGAAAAATCTCAAAATTGAAAGAAGGAGGAAAAAAGAAAAATCTCTCCACACACACACACACCAATCACCATATTCAATATGCATTAAATTTTTTTTTAAATTAAAATATTTCTCAAATAATAATAGTAAAGTTTTAATAGGAAAGTTTACTAAAAGCAAACCAGTGCAAAAAATAAATAAATCAAGTAGTAACAACCAAACAAATGAAAAAGAAAAGAAAAGAAAACAAAATGAAACCACCTTACCCACCAGGCACCAATGGTGTTAGTCAATGTGTCGCAGAAAAGATGTGTTACCCAGGCATTGAGAAACACTTAATTGCAGACCATTGTAGATTATGTGAGCCAAGAGAAATAGCGGTGAAAATAATAAGAAAGCTGTAGCTTTTCTTATATCAATTTGGAGAATTGGTACAGCATTAGTACCAACTACACTGCACCAGGTAGTTACATCTCTTTATGTCATGAATTCAGATACTGTCAATGTAAACTTTGCCTTCCATCTCTATGGGGGTCAATAAAATAAATTACCAGCGAGTCTTTGGTATTATTATTATTATTATCATCATCATCATTATTATTATTCTGCCGAGGTTGACTCTGCCTTTCATCCTTTTAAGGTCGATAAATTAAGTACCAGTGAGACACTGGGGTTGATGTAATTGACTAGTCCCCTCCCTCAAAATTTCAGGCCTTGTACCTTTAGTAGAAAGAATTATTATTATTATTATTATTATTATTATTATTATTATTAATAATAATAATAATAATAATAATAATAATAATAATAATGTGGCAAGATGGTAGAATTGTTAGTATGTTGGGCTAGATGCTTAGTGACATTTCGTCTGTCATTATGTTCTGAGTTCAAATTCCGTCAAAGTTGACTTTACCATTCATCCTTTCGGGATTGATAAAATGAGTACCAGTTGAACAATGGGGTTGATGCAATCAACTTACCCCTTCCTCAGAATTACTAGCCTTGTGCCAAAAAAATCAATATAATTTTTATTATTATTATTAAGGTGGTGAGCTGGCAGAATTGCTATTATGCCAGATAAAATGCTAAGCAGCATTTCATGTGTTTTTATGTTCTGAGTTCAAATTCCACCAAGGTTGACTTTGCCTTTCATCCTTTCAGGGTCGATAAAATAAGTACCAGTCAAATACTGGTGTTAATGTAATTGACTAATCTCTCCCTCCAAAATTTCAGGCCTTGCATGTATAATAGAAAAAAAAATTATTATTATTATTGAGTGAAAGAGCAATGCATGCCATCAAAGTGACACTGGGCTACAAATATACAAAGCCCAGTATACACATCATGACTACCTGTCTGATAAGGGTACATCAAGCACAAGAATCACAACTGTATGTGCACAAAATGATGATTTCATACCAAGATAAATAGCGCATGATCTTGCATGTGGGGCCCAGTTAGAATTTTCTTCAGGCCGAGTAGCCAATTATTATAATCATAATTATTATTATTATCATTATCATTATTATTATTATTATTATTGTTATTAGGATAATAATGATGATGATTATCATCATCCTTATTATCTATTTATTAATGCAGTTTTAATGTTATAATGTTACTTGATATAAATCCTTCACTACTTGTTTGTTGTTTTCCTTTGTATTCTGCCTTTGTACTATCATGGCCCCTTGTGACCAATAAAAGTAATTATTACTGTGGATTTGGGTGGAGGTGGTATGCAGCTTACTACTTCAGAAGAGAAGAAGCCATTATCTTAGCCACAGAAATAAGGAGAAGAAACAGAATGTCTGTAAGCCTGTTGTTGGTGAGTGAACCTTTGCCAATCAGCTAGATGCAGTCTAGGATGCTTGTGTACAGTAGCAAAACTGTATCAGGTATGTTAGCAAAACTCTAATATGTATCATATTTGAGCTCTGTAGGGAACAGGAAACTAGTAAATTGAAGTACTATCTGTTGCTAAAGAGGATTCCTTGTTTCATATATATATATACAACTAATGTAGGATAAAATTTTTTTCGAAAAAAAAATTTATCAATGGCCAGCATATCAAAAAATACCTTTAAAGGTTAAATTTATAAATAACTTACAAAATAAGAGCAAAAGAAAAATTCTAATGCCAAATATGGCATATTTGGCATTAGTATTTTTCTTTTGCCCTTATTTTGTAAGGTATATATATATATATATATATATATATATATATATATATATATATTTAATTAATATTTAGAAGAAGTAACTTGAGATCAAACTTATCAAACTTGAGTTTAATCAGTGCCAGTGCATGAAACTCTTGGTCTTGGTCTTTCAGTCACTCTGGTGGTGATGAATGAATGAACATAGGTAACATAGGATAGAGGGGATTCTTTAGTCCTGCTGAGGCTAGACAACCTCTCTAATGCTGGTGCCATGATAAAATGCATGAAGTATGCTCTAGTAGCTCTAGTAGGTGTTTAGTGACAGAATGGAGATAACACAGGTGATAGACTCTTCAGTCGTCCTAAAGATAGACAATCCCAATAGTGCTTGTTCCACAATAAGATATACCAAGTTCATTCTGTAAAGTAGCTGACAAAAAAAAAAGGCATCTAGTTGTATAAACCATGCCAAAAATGGAACGTGATCCCTTACCTATTTACAAAGTAGTAACTCTGAATAAGAACTGACTCAGTTCATGATAACTAGTTCATCCCTGCTAGATGTAAATTTAATGATGATGATAGTGATGAATATGATGTGCGTATGTGTTTAAATATATGTGTGCACTCATGCATGCACGCACACACACACATGTACATACATATATAGAGGTCTTTCATAAGAGATCATTAAAGACTGAGTCCTGGTTTTTGAGGTTTATAACTGTTTGTTGTTCATACATAAGGGAAAAGTGTAGTACATGACTATTTTCTTGAAATATTTAGTAATTATCCTTTGGAGCTACTGTTGTTAATGATGATGACAATACACTGTGTAAGATTCCAGTTACTTCAAATGATGATGATGATGATGATGAAGATGATGATTTGAATGTACTTACAGAAATTGAAAGAAATGGTAATAGTGTAATCCTTTAAAATATAGAAAGGTTAAGAGACTGAATTGTAAAAGCTTGTCATAGTTGTTGAATATTTAAAAAAAAAATTCCTGTATTCTCCTGATAGACACTTGTGTTTCTTAATTTCCCCACTTCAGAGAAAAATTTCTAAAAACATGCTAGAAAATTATCAATTTTAAAAGAAATGAATTAAAAGCAGACAGTGCATAAAGACAATAAAGGAGACAATTTTCAGGCAAAGTTGGTTCCTATAAAATTGGTATCAAGCTCTCAGAAGACAATGAAAGTCAGAACAGCAAAGAAACAATCTACTGTGAATATAACATTAAAAAAATCCAACAAAATCCCAAAACAAAAAACAACCCCCCTCCCAAACTATGATGATTATTACAATATCCTTTATGCCTTTTGTTCTTATAAAGAATATTATAGTTAATGGCTTGACAATAGGCATTGTAGTGGTACCAGTCATGCTTTAGGTTACCATAGAAGCAAAGGTCAGAAGGTGATAAAAGCACAAGAGATTATCAAACACCACAAATGATATTCTCATAAAAGATGCTGCAATTATTCAGAGTAAATTTTAATGCTTTCATGATCAAGTGGTATATATTCAAAGTGTGCTACTAATACACTTTTACACTATTTCTAGCTATTTCAAGTTTTATGCTCCATTTATTATTAACATCAAATACTATCACATGTTTAAAACATACAACATTTATTCATACAACAAATTTATCATGTTATAACGGCCACCATTTTCCTTTTCTCTTTTTCATGATCCTACACACACACACACTCACACCTATCTATCTATCTATCTATCTATCTATCTATCTATCTATCTATATCTATATATATACATACATATATATATATGTGTGTGTACACACACACATTGTAATATGAGAATATGAAAATATATACATGTATACATTATACATGGTGCAAGCATTATGCGATAGGGAACTCAATACTTGGGACAGAGTGGAAATATATTTTCTACTTGTTTCAGCCATAAAACTGTGGCCATGCTGGAGCCCTACCTTGAATAGTTCAGTCAAACAGACTGACCACAGTACTTAGGTTTTAAGCCTGAAAATTATTGTTATTCTTTTTTGCTGAACTGCTAAGT
>NC_042998.1:121886540-121911540 GCF_006345805.1 Octopus sinensis
CTTTTTGCGTAATTTAGATGACAGTTTATTCACCGCACTCTGTATATATATATATATATATATATATATATATATATATATAGTCCTGAAAGTCCTATAGCAATAGAAGAGGGAGACATATGCAGACCAAACCAGTAGGAAACACACAGTAAGTTACAACTTACTTTTGTCACTTATGCCTCAAACCATGCAGATCTGAAATGGGACAGAATAGTCATTTGGGAGGTCATGAATGGAAAGCCAGAGATGCCAACTGACAATGAGGAAGTACAAGGAGATATCCATTATCTGTGAAGATGAAGCAATCACTATATATAACATCAGGCACACAAACACAGACACACACACACATACATATATATATATATACATGTATATTAATAATAATATTCAATTATCTCCCTCATTATTTAAATGTTTTATATATATATATATATATATATATATATATATATAATATATATATATACATATATCATCATCATCATATAATGCCTGTTGTCCATGCTGGCATGGATTGGATGGTTTGACTGGGCTGGAAGGCTGTACCAACCAAAAGGCAGAAATATATATGTCACTAAAGTAACTGTATGTATGTGTATGTGTGTGTATATATATATATATATATATATATATATATATATATATATATATATATATATTAAAAATGGGGAAGGCTGGTTTATGGGATTACCTTAGGTTTCCTGTCTATAAAGGGTTTAGCTTTATGGCGTATTGTCAGATCCCAAAAGCTATTGGCCCAAGACCTCTTAAAAATATGGAGGAGGAAGTGCTCCTTACTCATTTCATTTGACATAAAGCAGTATGTATATATATATTATGTGAAATGAATGAGTAATGTATGCATAAGTGAAAACAGTTAGTGAAAATTTGCAGGATATTTTATTAAGAGGGATTTTTACTTCTATCATTTGCAACATTTTGCAAGTTATTAGCAATTCTTTAAATAAAATTATTACAATTGCCATGAAACACAAGGTCCTTGCTTTATAAGTTGCAGACACCTTATTCACATAACCAGAACACCTGTATTACACAGACCCATTAGTTGAGTGAAGCATTTGAACTTTGGCAGTACAATCTATTTCATCTATATGAAGTGAAACTTTTAATCACTGTAAGTGCGCAATGACTCAGAGTAGAGGGAGTGCTACAGTTCTGTATCTATGCGAATTAAATAAACAGTAGGAATGAACTTCAAATATACCATATATACAAAAGAAATTCTAAACAAGGAAGCAATACAAAAGATCAAGATGTCTCAGAGTACACTTAGCAAAGGCTAAAGTTTTTGCAGTAGGAAAGCAGATAGGGTCCTGTAAAGATCAGGGAAATGGCTGTGTGTGATATGCAGAAAAAAAGTAGGTAGGAATTCCAGAGGCAGACTTCATTAAAATTAATTAAAAGTAAAAATACAAGTGAAGTAGCTTCCTTCAAATGCTCAGAAGGCTTACAAGAAGTGATTGCTAGCATTCATTAAATGGGTATTCTAATTAGCAGTGGAAGAGGGGGTTCTGTAAGTGAAGTCACCAGAGTAAGAACAGGGTGGAAAAAATGTTCAGGAAGACCTTATCTCTGCTGGTGATAAAGAATTTCTCTTGCAAAGTGAAGAGCACATTGTATGACACTTGTGTATGCAATGCAATGCTGTATGGTAGTGAGATGTTGGCCTTGTATGCTGAAGATTTGTGATGACCAGAAAGAAGTGAAGCAAGTATAATCTGATGGATGTGTGATATTAGTGTGCATGAATGATGGAGCAAAAAATAAACTGAGAGAAAAGGTAGACACAAGGGGAATGGGATGTAGAGACCCAAGGAGAGATGGGGTGAAGTGATAAACACTTATCCTATGAAGTTGAATTTCAGGATGGAGGTGACAAAGAATCCTGACAAGTAGCAAAATGCAGTACAGGAAAGGTAAAACAGTTCTTTAATTGGTGATGGTAACGGAGGTTGTGGTGTGTGCCACTTGCCTATTATATTTCTGTTATGTTGCCATCAATTTCCCTCTTTGTTACCATTTTATCTTTTGCTCACCCTTTCTTGTATTCATTGTACTACAATGCCTACATAACAAAGGGATGGTAGTCAATCTGTCAGTATTCAATTCCCTCTCTTCCCTCCACCATCACCCTTTATCACTACCTCTCTTACTACACCACTTTTCTTTCATCATAACAGTGGTTGGTGATAGAAAGGACATCCAGCCATAGAAAGCATGCTAAAATGGGATGTACAAGGGAGACATGGTCTATGATTTGTTTAGGAGAGTAGTAAGTGTTGAACAAGAATTATCTTGGACTCTGATGACCTAACTATCTAATGTAATAGGAAGTTTCAACATAAGTATTAATTTAGATACAACAATATAAATTTTCTTCTTAAACACACACAATCATCTTTCACTCTAAGTAACTTCATTTTCTCCCACTTCCACTCTCTTTCTCTCACCAAATTGTTTCTTTACTGCCTGTCATTTCTCTCTCTCTCTCTTTGTTTTTAAAATTCTATTTCATTTGTAGCTGTGCTTTCTTTTCTCTTTGTCTCTCTCTATCCACCCTGTTCATTCACCATATGCTAATTATAAATTTCTTTTTACCTTCCCCAACTCCTTAAAAATTCATGTAATTCTTCAAGTTGCTATTTGTTATGCAGACAATATAGTTTTGCTGAGTAAGAATTCTCCAGCTACCAAGTTCCATAGTTCCACATATTAGTTTCATTCTGTCTTAGCTGTCTGAAATGGTTTATTTCTAAGAATTTTTAAGTATCTTAGCTATTAATCATTCAATAATGATAACAGAAATAACTTTTATAAATTAATTGCAGTGATTTTAATGCATACTTGACATTATAAATGCCAATTTGTAGCTAATGTTAAAAAAAATTACAGCATAGTCAGTGAAGAAAGGGCATCACCTATGACATTTTTTAAGGCTTCTGAGACTGATGGGAGAATTATCTTCAGATAGGAGACCACTAAAGGTACCCAAGGGTAAGTGGTGGTATTAAGTTGGAGAACTAAGAGAGAAATAGTTTGGGTATCAACTACATATTAACAAAAGATGGAAATAAAATATCTCTTCTTCAACCTTTTGGTATTTAAACTGGCCATATTTTTCCAAAATATTCTATTTGATGTTCATGTTGACCAGATTTGGCCTCTCACACCTGCCCATCAATGTCATTCTAAAAATAGAGAACTGGATCATCAAAATTTCAAAGCTACAAGATAATGCATGATTAATTCAAAACAATATGAATAAATAAGTATTACATTTGACAAAAAAATCTGAATGTTAAAAGGTTAAACATGTGAAATTTTTAAAACTATCCAGGCTAAAGTATGATAATAATGATGATGATGATGATAATGATGACGACGATGATATTATTGTCTAGATCAGTTCAGCTCAAGCACTGAGACCAGTAGAAGTAATCTCTAGGTTTTCCATCAAGGATAAGCTTAAACATGATCAAGTCAGGTGTGAGATGATGTTTCATGATCTGCTACAAAGGTGGGTTGCATTAAATGCATTTTAAGAATGAAAGGGTTCACCATGTTGATGACAATGATGAAGTTTTTCATGATGCTGATAGCTTTAACGATGTTTCTAACTTAAGCACAAGGACAAGAATTTTTGTCAAGAACTGGATGAAGTCAGAATTTTATTACTGACTTTATTTTGTCACCCCAGAAGAGTGAAGGATAACATTGACTTTGGTGGGACTTAAATTCAAGATATGAAATTTGCTTAGGGGGTGCAAGCTGAGGATGTTCAAAGCATTTTCATTGCCCCACAAACATTTTAAGGGGTGCAAACACACCCCTGCATCCCCAGCCTATGAGTGCTATCTTGATTTAAAATGAATAGTAGGATGTAATTCGAGGGAGGCCTGGCTATTGTTTCTAACAGGTCAAATAAGTGATTGCATGAGACTTCTCATAAATATGATAATAATAGTAATGATGATAACAACTACATAATAATAACGAGGTTGATGCATCAGTATTAAATATGATTAAAATGCAAATTTTCTTTTTAGTAAAGTGTTATGTCACAATATTTATATAGAAATGGTAGAAATATTTTTATTTCTCCAGAGATACTGGCAGGAAAAAACAAAACAAAACAACCCCATCCTCTACTAAAAAAGAAAAAAGAAAAAAAAGAGAGAAAAAAGTAATTGAGGAAAAAAACCAATAAACAACAAGATCACCCCATCCCCAAAAAACAGGATGGTAAATTGAAACACACTCTCATTCTTAATAAAATCATCAAATGTATGGAATTGCAGGAAAGAAAATAGATTGTTACTTTTATACAGAAAGGTTCGGAAAATTAAGAAAAAAAGAAGAAAATTCTAGCAAGAATATAGTGATTAAACTACTACTACTACTACTAGTAGTAGTAGTAGTAGTAGTAGTAGTAGTGGAAGTAAATCATTTTCAGCTTTGTTTGGAATGATGACTTTGATAAAGAGGTGAATTTCAAAATGAGCAAATTACTACTTGTGTAGGGGTACAAAAAAACCCCCCAAAAAACAAAAGAAAAAAACAGCTTTTTACAGAATAAAAACTTAAGAACTTAAAAACTACAAGTAAAAAAAAGGGGAATAAAATCCCAATAAATAATATAAAATTATTTTGTATTGATTCTGGTTATGTTAGTACAAGAACAAGTTCTCTTAATTGCATATTATATAAAACAAGAAGTCCTCTGAAATCATATATATATATAATATAAATATCGTCTGAAAAGTCAGAAACTCTTCTCCTAAAGGCATCTGAACTTAAGAAACTTCTCATTTTACTAATAAATATATATTTTCACTGACACAAATCACAACTGATCTCTTAGAGACTTTCTTCTTTTTTTTTTTACTAGTTTATGACATACTGTTCTTTCAGAAACTGCACACAAACTTTTCCCTTCTCAAAGACAAATACACAAAGGTTCATAAGTTATATCCATATCAACTTATGACCTGTTGGTATGGAGTCTAGTTCTAAGTCAAGGAGCACCTGTGTGTGTGTGTGTGTGTGTGCGCGCGCGCGTGCGTGTGTGTGGACGTGTGTGAGTGTGGTATGAACAATTTCTTTTACTTGTTCCAGTGATTAGACTGTGGCCATGCTGGGGTACCACCTTGAAGAATTTTTAGCTGAATGAATTGACTCCAGTACTTTTCTTTTAACGTCTGGTATTTATTCTATTGTGCTCTTTTGCTGAACTGCTAAGTTATGGGGGACATAACCACTGGTCATCAAATGGTGGTGGGGAGCAAACGCACACACATGTATATACTATGGGCTTCTAGTTTTTGTCTACAAAATCCATTCACAAAGTTTTGGTTTGCCCATGGCTACAGTAGAAGATACTTGATATATATATATATATATATATAAATATAAAGTAGTTGTATACTGTCAATTTAATGTGACAGTCCCATGAAGGGAATAATACTACTGTTATTTAGCCCTAGGAAGCAGCAATGGTTCCTGTCAGTCTGGAGCCATGCTGCTCCAGACTGATGATGAGCAAAGACTCAGAAACTAGTCTCTGGTTGCTGGCTTAGCTGGGTGGGGGTGCTTATCTCCCCCTTGTAAACATAAGGACATAGGAA
The DNA here is from genome assembly GCF_006345805.1 of Octopus sinensis. Taxonomy (NCBI): domain Eukaryota; kingdom Metazoa; phylum Mollusca; class Cephalopoda; order Octopoda; family Octopodidae; genus Octopus; species Octopus sinensis. The sequence goes on from NC_042998.1 coordinate 121,892,189, forward strand.
ATATGTCAAGGCCGACAGGATGCGTTGCTGCTTCCTAGGGCTAAATAACAGTAGTATTATATCCTTCATGGGACTGTCACATTAAGTTGACAGTATACAACTACTTTATTGTATCACTACTGCATAAATCTCTCTGAGAGATTTAGAAATGTATTATATATATATATATATATATATATATATATATGCTTAGCCCATGCTAGCATGGAAAAACAAGTAAAAATAAATGGGCAAATACATATATACATCCCCACCTGTTTAACACACACATATATAGTCTTGTGATCCAAACCTTGAAGTTCATACTGGATAAACTGCACATATAGTTTAAACAGCTGACCTCATGGCACACTTGTCACACTTATTGTCTGCCAAGTAGAATAAGATTTGAGAGTTCTGTGGACCAAACAACTGGACTCTCATCATTAAAACTTGTGGCAAGATTAAATAATGTAACTGAAATAGTTGGAATATGCACATGCTTACAACAGAGTGGTCGTTGTTAAAGGTACGCAAAAGTCAGGTTGTAATGTTAAACTGAGTAATGGATTGATGTGCTTTCATGCAGTTTCTGTCTAATTCACAATTGACCTTGAATGCTTTGGTAAAAGATGTTTGCCTCAAACATCTCGACCACTTGACTATGTCTGCACCTGTATCTTCCACTCAGTTGTATTATCTCTTCTTCTTCTTACAGCATTCACCTGGGGTGGGTTGAGCTGGCTTCATTCATCCTCAATGGTCTGACATTCGGCAGGGATGTGTTCTTTTGCCAACTCTTTTCAATTATGCCATCGACTGGATCATCACAAATGCATTAAGGGAGTTCCCCGGTATCACTGTTGGTCACAACTTTTCCATCAAGGAGCTCGACTACACAGATGACAGTTGTATTATCTCTCATGGCAAAGCTTAACATCATATAAAATATCTGCCACAATAAAATTATAAATACAAATAGTTTCCAATGTGAATTCGTTCAAGACTTCAGCTTCTTTTCTAGCACCGCCCTTTAAATCAAAGTATAAGCCTATTTGCATTCATCACAGTTTCTTAAGCTGTTCAAAGCAACAAACTTTAACTTTGTGGAGTCAAAAGGCTTTTGCCACTAACTTCATTCTTGTTGTTAATCCATTTAACAAAATCAAATATTAACCTGTGTAACACAAACAAAAATAACATAGCTCTCCCTACCAATGCAGGCCTTAAATCAATGGCAATGATGATGATAGTGAAGTTGCCAGAAACCAGCTTCTCACTCAGCATCACAAGGAAGCTAGCTGACAAAGATATATGGTAAAAGAGAAACCACCTCTCCTGTTCTGCAATAAAGATGTATGGTAAATCAGGAGAGCAGTAATTTACTTCAGGACAGGTTGTTTAGTAAGTGAAACCTCATGCTAAAGCAAACAAACTTTGCTGCTATCTTTGTTTCTTAAAATTATTTCAACCCTTGACTTCTCATGGTCCAAAGTTAAAGCATTAAACCTTAACTATTGGCTACAAGATTTTGATTAATGGAACAGGCTAAACAGCACAACAGGAAACAATGCTGAAAAACTTGGTATTTCTTACAGCAGCAGATTCTTGAATATACAGCTGTGTGATGGAGGTGGTGTGTGTGTGCATGTGTGTATGTGTCATATACCATATATATTATATCATATCAGATATATCTATTATATCACATATCATATCAAATATATGTATATATTAAATACATATTATACATACAAACATGGACATATTTATTATACATTTTATGCATCTAATAATAAGTATTTGTGTGCATATGTGTGTGTGTGTGTGTGCATATCATATTTATATTATACATATTTTTTAGCATATATATTTAAGTTACAGATATTTATTATGCGTATGCATATGATACACACACACATATATGTGCACACATACATGTGCATACACATGCACAAACACAAACATAACAAGCAAACAAAAACAAAACAACAAAAAAAGTTATTTATTTCTTTTGTTCATTTGTTGGGTAGATGGTTGAATTGTGCTGAAAGTTGCTAGGTTACATAAGAGAAGATTTGGCTGGCAAGAGTTTGAAAATAATGGTGCAAGGTATTGCTGGAAATAAACATAAAAAAAAAGAAAAGAAAAAGACTAAAGAATCAAAGCTATTGTTTGGCAAAAAAAAAAAAAAAAAAAATTCATAGCACATACATCACTCAGTGTGCAACCAAATTATTTTATAACAGATGACCATTGTGGATATCACCACAAAGTTCTTCATAAGCAGCCCTTTTTCTTCTTTTCTTCATAATAATATTAATAACAATATCAATAATCATAATAATAATAATAACAACAACAATACTAACAGCAACAACAACAACAATAATAACATAATAATATCTATGTTTGTATTCTTATTTGCCATACTGAATTGTGTGTATAAACCTTCTTTTTCTTATTATTTCCACTGACAAAATGCCAAACCAAAAAGTAAATATATATACATATGAAAAAATAATATTTGTATCTTAAAGCAGTTACAAGAACCATATTTTCTAAAAGAGTTAAAAAAAAAAAGATTATTTGCACTAATATTCCAAAACACCATCTTCCTTCACTTATGATATGAGCTGTAGATAGATAGAAAGATAGATAGATAGATAGACAGATAATAGATAGACAGGTGGATATAAAGAGAAAATGAGACATGATGCACGCAACTGGTGAACAGTTTGCAGATGCTGTGAAAAGCATTAGTAAATGTATAGATTCCACTCTTTGTAATGAACTGGTAGCATTGATATTTGACTAACAAGATGGTGCAGACCAGAACAAGGTGGGTACTTCATACTATTGAAAGACTGCTAGGTCACATATTCTTCTCAGTTAAAATCCTACCTGACTTCATATTGCATCTTTTGGTACACAGAACAATAGACAAAATGCCTTGCAGTATTTGTTCTGGGTCTTTATGTGCTGAGTTCAAATCTCACTGGGGTCAGCTTTGCTTGTGAAGGTTGATAAAATAAGTAGCAGTCAAGTGTTGGGGTTACTATAATTTACTGTTCCCTCTTTTATAGGCCTTGTGCTTACAGAATAAATTATTTTCATCATTACAGTGAATGATAGAATTAGTTGTTGTTTAACCAAAGTTCAGTCCTTATTAAGCAAATACATGACCAAAGGCAGCGCTGTGATGAGCGTGCTGTATTTTATTCACAAACAATGTAACGAGGACTACAATATCAAATATGTTCTTTATTTTAAAGATGGTAGTATGTGATGTGATATAAAAGGCAGGGAAATAGATGAGTCATTAGAGCATCTGATAGATTACTTTGTAGTATTTGTTCCCACTCTCTGTGCTCAGAGTTCAAATTCCACAGTGGTAAACTTTGTCTTGTATACTTTTGGGGTTGATAAAGAAAGTACCAGCACACTACCTGAGGATTTGTAGAATTTTTAGAGCAAGAGATGAGATATCTTGCAGTATCAGTTCTGGCTCTTAGCATTCTGAATTTAAATTCTGTCTTCTTTATCGGCCTCAAAATGGGGCTTTTAAGACCTAGCCAATAGTGATAGGCCTTGAATGTCAGACAGGGTAACATTAATTGAAGCAACATCTCAGTGGTATTTATATACTTGATGGAACCTTTACTGAAGTGGGATAAAAAATAGGACAAAAAACAAACATAAAAAAGTATATGGCATGACAGATTTAGCATTTATTTCCTTTCATGCTCTCAGTTCAAATCTTAACAGGATTGAATTTGCTATTCATATCTCTTGGGTTGATAAGATAATACCAGTAATGTAATGGAGTTAATTTGACTTTATACTGATCTCATAAGATGTAGCCTTATGCCAATGCTTAAATATGCCTTTCATCTTTTGAGGGTTAATAAAATAAGTATCAGTCAAGTACTGAAGGACTGATCTAATCAACTATACTGTCCCTCAAAATTTGTGACTTTGTGTTCACATTAGAAATCATCATCATCATAATTGTTGTTACAATTATTGTTGTTGTTGTTATTATTATTATTATTATTATTATTATTATTATTATTATAAAGGTGGCAGATTTCATAATATGCAGAGAACCAGGTAAAATATCTTGTAGCACTTATATCTTTTCGTATCATGTCAAGCCATAATCAACTCTACCTTTCATCCCTCAGTTTGTCAATAAAATAAGAGTAATATATATATATATATGGGAGATAATTTGATCAATTGTAGACCTCTACCATAATACGTGGCCTTGTGTCAATATTATGGAGTGGTAGAATTGATTCAATTGACCTTATTCCTTTCCCAAAAAACCTTTGGTTTTGTGCGAGTTTAAGAAATCAATATTAGCTCATATTATTCTTCAAAATAAGCTCATATTACCCTTCATTATTATCCAATATTACAATTTTATTAGCCCCCATTAATCTTCCTTATTGCACTATATCATTCTGTGATATTAGTCTATATTAAACGAACTGTAAATTGTCAGAAATGGTATAGCGCTAAACTAAATGTTTTGCAATATTTGGTTTTTGTGTTTAGATTCTGAGCTCAAATCCTACTACAGTTAAGTGGTGATTTGATTAGCCCAGGGCTAGCTAAATTGGCGTAATCCCTTACTCGCAAAAATGGTTTGTGCCTAATCAAAAGAAATCAATATTAGTTTATAATACTGTTCAATATTTTTTTATATATCATTGTTTAATATTAGCCAAGTTTTCCATTCAGTATCAGTCTGAATCAAACCATATGCACATATACAAATACACACACACACACACACACCACACACACACACACACACACACACAGGCACACATATTTTCTATGATGTTTTTCCTATTTTGGCATCTCACTTGAAACAATTGTAATTACTACAAAAATTTCTATGCCACCGAATCCACTGTTATTAAAATGGAATCAAGAGAGAAAAATCAAACAAATAAACATGTTTTTTTCTGTTTTAATGTAATACTTTACAGCATCAATATTGAATGCTTTGATAAAGGCCACTACAATAAAACATTCAGAGATTGGATGATATGATGTTTAGGTTGATACACCAAAATAGCAGCAATGATAATTGCTTCTCTAGACTTAAACCTTCTGTTGCTATAAAAAAAAAAAAAAATTCTTTGATAAAATACAAGAAATTTTAACTACGAGTTATACAATACACTTTTTCATAAAATCGGTGAACTGAATTTCTTCCTAGTGTCTATTTACAGCTAAACTTGTACCCCTGGGATAGCTTAGAGGAGAGTATGACCAACCAATAAAGTGGGTATGATGCGTAAAAGCATTCCTCAAAAGGCATAAGATTTATTGATACCTCTTTGAAAATTTCTGTTGCCATGCTGGGGTGGGCATTGCTTTAAATTTTAGTCAAATGAATCAACCCCAGTACTTTTTTTTAAAGCCTAGTACTTGTTCTGTTGGTCTCTTTTGCTAAACCACTAAACATATGAACTTTCGTTGTCAAGTAGAGGTGGGGGGACAAGTACAAAGACACACACACAACAAGCTTCTTTCAGTTTCTGTCAACCAAATCCACTCACAATGCTTTGGTTGACCCAAGGCTTTAGAACTGAACTTGGAACCATGTGATTGGGAAGCAAACATTTTACCATACAATCACACCTTCACTTCTATTCTTTATATACTTTATATATTCTTTGGGATAGTTTTATAAATTAAAGAATACTTTAGAGGAGTTATAGACCCAAGGCTGGGTTGGTGGACTAGAACAGTTTTGAAATCATTCACCCTAGGAGGACTGCACACTAATTAAAAATTTCATTTTGCAAATTTACATATCTCCATAGTATCTGTTAACATCTTTATGAACAGGTCTGTTTAAAGTTGTGTTTGTTTATCACCTGTTAACAGCTTTGCAGTGCAAGCTAATGATACACTTGTCAATTATACAATTCATCACTATTGTATCTATTTACAACATAGACAGACTACATCATTGAAAATTAAATCATTTCTTTTTCTTTTCCTGGGGTCACAGTTCTGATAATGGCTTAACTATCTTTGACCCTTCAACTAGTAGCAGCAGCCTGGTATTCTGCTAAATTAGTCGACTGCGACTGACTCTCACCACATATTCAGTAAGACTGAAAGTGAATAGCATTCTCCAAAAACAAGAGAAATTGTAAAATATGTTGAAAGAATACTAAGAAGGGAAAAAAATTAAAGAAATGAAATAATAATCATTAAGTCAAAGGTGTTTATTTAAAGCCATGTTTTTTAAAACTCTCTGCTCAATCTGTAATGTTTTTGTCATTTATTGACATCTTCTGATTCACATAATTCTTGCAATGTTATTTTCCTTTTGTATAAACCACACTTAGTACATTTGTGAGTGTAAATAAGCTGCCAAACACTGAATTGATGCTTAAATGGAGGCAAGAATAACAAGAATACTGAAATGAAAGACATGTTTGAATGCAAAGAAATTCTAAGGGGGAAGAAAATATTAACATGAATGAGAGTAAAAAAAGAAAGGAAAATATAACAGCAAAATTAAAGAGATTTATTTTAAAAAATGAACAGCATTTAAACAGCTTGAGCTCACAATGTTTTCCAGATATGAATAGACTTTGAGAATAGTAAATATACACTGGGTTCATTTTTGGATTTCTAAAGAGTTAAGGATTTGAAGCAAAGCAATGCAAACATGTTATTGAAAAGCATCAGAGTCAAGAGAACACCCCATCTGTTTGGGCTCTTTCTAATGGCAAACTAATGGTTTGAAAAGATCTTAATAATAGGAAAGACAAGCCAGCATGACCTTAGGTGTATTGATTTTCATCTCCACCCTCTACCATCATTACATAACTTTCTATTCATTATCATCTACAACAGCACTGGTAGCCTTATCTACAATAGTACTGGAAATTATTCACCTACTAAATATGCTGGGTACAAGGCCATATTATTTTGCAAAATCTCTCTCTCCACACACGCACAAGTGTGTGTGTGTGTAGATTATTTGAAGTGGTTCCAGAAAAAAAAACCTTTCTTTCTTTCCTGTCCTGTCTTCTGGTCTCTCTCTTTCTTTCTCCTTTTTCTCCCTCTAACCAGTCCTCCAGAAATTCACAACACACACACATGCTTGCAAAACACATGGATGCACATACACACATACATACACACACGTGTGTGCACATATATATAGATAACAGCAGAACATTCTCTTCCCCAGTCAACTCCAGATTTTTCAACACACACACACACACACAAGGCATAAATTTTCTGTAAAAAAATAAGTTCTAATGATTCTCCAAAACAAGATGAAAGTGCTAAATTAATAATTATCCCAAATTCTGACTTCCCCCTTTATCTGAATACACATATATATTTGTCATTGAGTTGGAGCGTTGCATGAGTTTGGTATTGTTTTACAAGCCGGATTCTTTGCTATCACTGACCATGTTACAGCACAGAATGGTTGCATTTCTTCATGCCACTAGCACCTGAGAGTTTGTCAGCCAAGACTAAAATGCCTCCTCCATACTGTCAGGTTTCATTCAGTGGTTGCTTTCCTAGATGGGTAGCCTTTGCTCTGACTTGCAGAGTCCGTGTCTTTCCTGTGCAAAGAAGAATCAGTTGTAGTGTGCAAGAGAGATATCTATGCTTGTAAGGATATATAATGCGTATAGCTGATGGTATGGTAGGGTGGAGGTGGAATGAAGAAGTACCAGAGATTTGTGTGGGAAGAACCAATGGAAGAGGAAGACAAAGGAAGACACGAGCATTAGTGGTGATGACTGATCTGAAGATGTTTAATTTCTCAAAGATGATGACAAAGGAAAGCAACAAGTAGAGAGAGGCTGTATTGGAGAAGATCTCTCAAACCCAAACAAGCATAGTAAAATGGATATAAAAGTGATGGTGATGATGATGATAATATATATATCATATATCTTAATTATGAATATTTTATATACAGGCATACCTTACCCTACATCATTAATTGGTTCTAGGAGACATGACTTAAGTTGAGAAATGACTGAAGTTGAATTAACTTGTCTCTAGGCTAGGCTAGGCTAGGCTAATCTGAATTTACTTGTCTCTAGGCTAAACTGATAATAACCATTCTCAGTTCTGTACTTGCCTCTCTTCTTATTGATGACAGTGTTCTTCATCCCTGGGGCTTCAGATTTGATATGTGTTAAAATCTTGTCCTTATTATGTACAATCATCGATACAGTTGTCCAATTCATACCAAAAGATTGTGTAATTGCTATCACTTTTTCACCTTTTCCATGGCGTTTTACCATACCCAGATTATCTTCCAGCATTATAGCATGACGCTTAGCACTTTCACTATGAATTTTCTTAGGAGCCATGGGGGGCAAAAAATGAAGTCACAAATGCATGAGAATGAGAAAGTAGCTGATAAATGGATGTAAACAAATCTGAATTCAAAACAATTGTGGGAATCATGAGTGACAATGATGCCTAATGGTAGATATTGGAACTACATGCAATATGAGCTCCAAAAGACCGATAAATAAGACAACACAGCTGATTTCATGATTCCGTTCACTAAGCTACACTACTTTATGATGTGTATCTTAACATTTACTGTACATATTTCAATATGATTTTATATGCATTTGTTCTTATTTATTGTACAGTAACATGATTTTATGTGCTTTTAATGGTTTTCTAGTGATTTTACAATTTCAATATTTGTGGTAGACAGATGTAAAGTCAAATAAAATGACTTCATTTGATTTTTATTTTACCATATATTATTTTTGGAAACTGATGTATAATTGAGAATGACTTAAATCGAAACGACTTAAGCCAAGGTATACCTGTATTTATCATCATTATCATTTAATGTCTTTTTTCCATACTGGCATGGGTTGGACAGTTTGACAGGATACAGCAAATTACAGGACTTCATTGAGGTTGAATGTCAGCTTTGGCATACTTTCTACAGTTGGATGCCCTTCTTAATGTCAACCGTTTTGCAATGAGTACTGAGTGCTTTTTTTTCTTGTGCTGCTGGCATTAGTCAGGTCATCAAGTATCTTACAAGGGACTGAACCCAGAATCATGTGTTTGGGAAGCAAGCTTCTTATCACACAGCCACTCCTGCATATATATATATATATATATATATATATATATATATATATATATATATATATCACCCGTGCTAGCATGGAAAATGGACGTTAAACGATGATGATGACGATGATATATATATATATATATATATATATATATATATATATATAACAGAAAGTTTGACTATTTTGAAGTTTTGCTGAAAGTGGCCTGAAAAAATATATTATTTGACAAGCTGCTTTCAGCAAAACTTTCAAGTTATAGTCACATCATTTTCTGCTTAATAAATATTAAATTTCCAGATTTTCTATTAACTCACTTTTTTTTTTCCAGTTAATGTTTCTGGTGTCTTAAACCTTAAGAACACACACACACATGAATATATTTATATTAATATGAATGAATATATATATATATATGTATATACATATTTGTGTGTATGTATATATATATATATATATACACACAAATTCAAATATTTGTTGCTCACGTTTTAATTAGAAACTTTTAAATTGGAAAATTAAACTTGCTTACATTAATGTTTTATTGTTGATTTTGTAATTTAATCATCTATACGTGTGTGGTTGTATGTGTATTTCTGTTGAAGAAATGAAATAAGATTAAGAGAATTAATTTAGATTATTTGGTTCTTAAAAGTTTGGGTGAAAAATGCAATGGTGCCAAATTGGTAGTGGAACATACTGACACAAAACTATTTGGTTCGCAGAATTTTTAGCTGTCAACAGTGGAAATTGTTTAAAATTTAATGGATTGGATGGTGGTAGCAACTAAGGAAAAGAAAAGAAATGTGAAATGAAAGGTAGAGTAATTTAAGAAATACATTTTCAAGAGTGTAATGGTGGTTGTAGTGGTGTGTGTGTGAGTGGGGCGGGGGCTGTTTTCATATTTTTAATACCTGAAGAAATGAAATTATAGACTATATGATAATGAAATATTGGGATAGAAACTAATGGCAGTGACAACAATGGTTACTGCTACCACTATTACAATTGTACCTACCACTACCATTGGCAATAGCTTTGTTGGCACTACAGCCACGAAATGCTCTTAAGCAGTTACTTGACCTGCTAGAGATAGCAACCAAATCTCTAAGTCACAATCTATCATCTTTGGAAAGAGGGAAGGACACATTGAACAAAATAGTCTCTGATATACGAAACGTAGGGATTGTAAAGGCCAGAATATTTTTAACCGTTTGCCTGCTTATTGCTCATTCAGAACTGATATAAGGCTAAACATCAAAAACAGCCATAATGCTATAATGTCAATGAAAGAGTCTCTATATGGCTACTGAAATCTGTCAGAAATAGCAGACAAATCTCACTAAAGTCACACTCTACAGACCACCTGCCATTGGTCAAGGTTGTCCATGTATCTACACTTAATAATAACCTCTCTAGGACACAAACCGAGGCAAAATTTACTTTTTTAATGGAAATCCAAAATTTGCTTGTGTAACAAATCTCTCCTCTCCAAGATACCAATATGGCAAGGATTGATACTACTTGGTACCAGTGTTCTTGCAGGCAATCTCAGAACATAGAAGGGCTAGAACAAATATTGCAAGACATTTTTTTTCAACACTCAAAAAATTCTGCTAATCCTCATCCTGGATCAATACTTTATTTATTCTTTGATTCTACAAAGAAGAAAAGCAAAGATGACCTCAGTGGTATCTGAACTCCAAATGTAAAGGGTGAGAACAAATACTGCAAGACATTTTGTATAGCAATCTCACAAGTTTGCTAAAAATCACCACCTTTATCACAGCCTACAATCTTAAAATAAAAAAGAATACTTTGTATAATGAAGACTTGTATACATTTTGTCTATAAAAAGATGGGATGGCTACAGCTAGAGACTGCCTTTCATCTGATGTCTGGTGGATCAAAGCTAATGCTGAGAGGGGAAGTAGGAGAAAGCAGATCATCATTATCTACTACTACTACTACTACTACTACTACTGGTGGTGGTGCTGCTGCAGCAAGTACCTAACAACATTTGGAATCACTATGGTTCATGGGTATTAGTTTATCTTGCAAGAAAACTGACACCATCACTACCGACCATTGCTGCTGCCTCCATCAACAACATCATTCTATCAATGAGAATTCCAATAACAAATGGCATCACTAAGAGTAGGAAATGCCATCAGATAAATATAACAATAAAAGGGAGAAGAACAACAAAAACAATAACTCAATCATGGTAATGGCACAAATAATGAAAACAACAACAACTGAAAAAATACCAACAAACATTAAAAACAGCAACAACAAAAATAACTACAACTGCACCAATGACAATGATAATGGCAGCAAGAAAAACACCAACAGACAACAATATAATCAACAATAATAACAATTATAATAACAACTGAATTTCCTTTCAAAAGAAATTTAAATTTTAAAAAATGTTTTAAAATATTTTATTTATCATTATCATTTTTAAAAAAATCTATTTTGTAGCTTAGCTGCCAAGCATGGAAATGGCATAAACCGGTAGCAGCAATATCCTTTTTCGATCCCCTACCCCAGACTCAACTCAAACAAAGTCAAACAGAAACACTGAACTAGGATGCAGTACAAAGATGATGAATTTTCCTGATTTCCCAATTTTGATCTTTATTTACATAAAACTGAAACTTCAAAACAAAACCACCATCCCCACACCTTTGACTATCCACCATCTTCCAATTTGATGAAATAATGATTTGTGGTTTATTTTCTTTCATTTAAAATAAAATGGAAGAAAAAAATCATGTTCTTTTTGGAACACTAAATATTTATACAATATATTGATTCCTCGGGAAAAGGCAATTACTATGGAGAAAACAATCTCTACAAGAACCATATCTAAAATAACCAAAATGTTTATTTCATGCTGTGATAGCACCATGGCCCAATGGAGTTATACAAGAGAGATGGATACATAAACATAAACGTGATCATCATCATTATTGCTTAATGTCCTGCTCCATGCTGGCAAAAGTTGGATAGTTTGACAAAATTTGATGGGCTCAAGGACTGCGTTACACTCCATTGTCTGCTTTGGGATTAATGCAGAATATGAATGGAATGGACAATATAAGAACGAAGGATAAACATCAAGTGAAATATTTCTGGGTAGTGAGAAAGATTAGGGATAGTGGGGGGAAAAATTGCAGTTAGAGGGATAATGTGTAATGGGAGCATCCTGAAGAGAAAACTGGGAAAGGAGTCCAGTTCTGCACATATATATATATATATATATATATATATATATATATATATATATATATATATTTATATACACACACACAAAAAATACCTGTAAAGTGGTTGGTGTTGGGAAGGGCATCCAGTTGAAAAAAACCATATCAAAGCATATAGAAGAGTTTGGTGTAGTCCTCTGACTTGCCAGCTCCTGTCAAACTGTTCAACCCATGCCAGCATGGAAAATGGACATTAAATGATGATGATTCTATCTGATGCTCTAATGACTGTCATGTCACCTATGTTCTCTTGAAACAAAATGTTGAAATAATCTTCTAATACATGAAATCAAATCTAAAAATACAAAAAACAAAAAAAAACAAAACAATAATGTTCAGATTTGAGATATCTCTTGGAGTGCAACAGTGCACTGCAGCATACCAGTTGAAAACCACTGAGAATCACCAATCACGAAGCCTGCAAATCGCATACCATTATTTTAGAAAAAAGGAAAGACAAACACTAAATAATTTAGCCCAAGATATCTAGATGAGATGGTTATGGCTGGAATGTCTTCTGTTATATGTCTGCTTGATCAGGGTTGAATGGGAGTTAAACAACAACATTGAATGAGCAAAGGAGTCTTTTCAAGGTAACATGATTTGCTACAAAAAGCAGAAAAAATATATCTGAAATCACATTCTGTTATCTTTTTAAAGGAAAGAACACATTAGACCATGCTGTCCTAGATAAACTAACAAAAAGCAAAAACACAAAAATCATGATGGTCCCGGCTGGAATGCCTATGATAATAGGTCTGCTGCTTGATCAAGATGGACCCGAGGCTAACATTGTCTGACTGGTTACAACTGGCTGCCTCCTTGTCCAATGATTGCCCAAGTATAAAATGATAGTAGTAACCTAACAATAACAACAAAGGCAGCAGCAGCACTATCACAATAATAACAATAATAATAATAATAATAATAGTAATAATAATGATAATAAGTATTCCTTGTGATCGCAATATAGCGGCGAAAGAATTTGACAAGATCAGTAAATATAAAGACTTGCTAATATAAATTGAAAAAATGTGGCATCTCAAGGCGACTACAGTACCAGTGATAGTAGAATCTCTAGGAATGATAAAAAAAGGTACTGAAACCTATTTGAAAATGATACCAGGCTCACCATCCCTACAGGAAGTACAAAAAATCGTATTTACTGGAATAGCTCATGTACTGAGAAGAGCATTATCGCTGTGAAAACAACATCCATTCATGAATTTATTTATTAATAATTTTTTAAATACATATTTTACCTGTGAATTTGCGCATGTAATCTAGGAATGCATACAATGAGCTTCTCTGCCCTAGGTGTATGGAAAACACTTGGCGAGAAACAGAAGAAAATTTGAAGAAAGAAGGAAAACAAAATATAACAACAACAATAATAATAATAATAATAATACTGTTAAACTGGTTAAACTGTTTCGCATAGTTTTTGCTCTTCATTATTAGCAAGTTTGAAAATTGAGTCAACAGAGAGGAGATACAAGAAGATGAAGACTCCAGGCAGTTTATATGCACAAGTCTCTAATGTTCAAGTGGCTTAACAGTGTCAGCTGAACGGTACCCAGGAGTTATGACCTGGATGTGGCCCAGCCCCCTTGGGGCTTCTTCTCTGAAGACCTTCTGCTGTCCAGCTTTCCCAAGAGTTTCTTACCACTAGATATTTATATAGTCAGAATTTAAGTGCGTTTTTGAAAGCTGGATGAATTTTCTACTGCTAACCACTAATCTGTATACCATAAGAACATAAAAAATACAAAAAATGAAACAAACAAAAAAAGCTAACTATTTCAGATTTTCCAAAGACGATGACTATAACGATGGTGGTGGTGATGATGATGATACTGATGGGAAAGGGTGATTAAAATGATGACAACTAGCAAGGATGACAATAATGACAATGATGACGAAAAAGCAATGATGATGATAATGATGACAATAGCAGAGATATGAGGATGAAAATTATGATGATGAGGTGGAAGAGGAGAAGGAGAACAATAGCAAAGGTAATTGTCATGACAAAAATGTTGACAATAACAATTATGGAAGAGGGTGTGATTGGGAGGAATTTAGTTGCTATTTCTTGTAGTTCAAGTGACAGCGCAGACATTTCAGCATTGGCTCAGATGATGATGATGATGATGATGATGACAATAATGGTGATAATGATGACTGTTTCAGTTTAGTTTTTAATTTTTTGGCTTACTGAATTGATGTCAGTTTCCTCAATCTCATTTTCAAATGGACAGAATCTAAACGAGATGAACCAATAAAAAATTATCTTAGAGGAATAATTATTTTCATTAGCTTTCCCTCCCCTTTGCACGTACGCATACACACACAAGTATGTACTCAGTCATTTGTGCATGTGTGTGTGTGTTTGCTCTTATATGTACATGTGTGTACACTCTAGAATTAAATGAAAGAAGAGTAATAAATCCCCAAGTACACCGACCTGCCTCATACCAGGCAGATCACAGTCACAACAGAACACAAAAATCTTCTCAAACTTGCTAAGAGTGCATCGATGTAAAACTAAATGATCACTTAATCATTAATGTTGATGACTGCACGCCGTAGCATAAGCAGAAGTGGTTATGGTGGTGTTGGGAGTAGTGTGGCAGTGAAGGTGGTGACAGTGGGCTGTCAAAGAAAAATGCAAATCTGTGTTCATTTATCATATTCCAAGAGCAATCCAGTACTCCATTAAATGGTGCAATGTGTGTATGCATTTTTGCATATTTCTGTGTGTGTGTGTGAGTGTGTATATTTGTGCTTAAGAATGTTTGTGTGTGTGTGTTTGAGTGTGTGTGTGGTAAAAAAGAGAAGTTATGTATGTTTCGTGTGTACTGAAAGATGAAAGCAAGGAGAGAATGATAACAGAAAGAAGATAAAAATTAAGAGGAAAATTTAGACATATAGGCAGCCTGAGAGACAGACTGAATGACATATATACATACATTTACTTAATATAAAAACACACACTTATATAAACACTCATATACTGCACAAAGTTAGACAACCAATCATTTACACACATATACATGCAAACACAAGCATACTAACAACTTAGTGAGACATCTGCAGAAGAAATAGTACACAGACAAACATACAAACACACACATGTGCAAGTATACTGTATACATAACAACACATACAAATATACACATTTCAGTAATCAATATAGACATTTATGTATACATACATACACATTAAAAGCAAACGTGATACAGATATGCAAACAAACATAAAAACACGTTTGAGGGGGGGGGGCTGAAGAGTTCCTGGTTTTGGGTAAAAGAAAATACAGGAGGATTGGTTAATTGTGATTTTATACAACATATTCCCCTCTCAGATTCACATGCTTATTGCAGTGGTCCTTCAGTTTTTCTAAGCCCTGTAAAAGAACTCGGAAGGTTGAGCCTCCAACCAGGCCTTTTGCAACACCCTTAAAACCAGAAACTTTTAGCACCGCTTCGTACACACATACACACAGATATTCAAACTGAGAAATATGTATGTGCTTACAACATGAAAAGCTATTTGGGTTGACACTGTGTTTGTAAACGAGTAGAGTCTTTTCAGGAGCGAATTAATGTTTATGGTGTGGGGGAACACTATGAAGTACATAATTGTCATCATTATTTCCATTGTTGTTGTCATCTTTGGCACTTTACCAATGCTTTAGTATATTAATTTGAGTCACCATGTGAATACTTACATATATAGACGTGTGTGTGTGCACGACAAGCACTTCAAAACATCTCCACCAATAACATCCAATATATAATCCATATTCTCATCCATTAACACCATTTCAACCTACTTCTCACTCTTGCCATCCCATGAACAGAAACACACACACACAGAGGTACATTCAAGCATTTTCCAATGAGGTTAATTTTATTGTGTTATTTTTCATTCAACAGCCTAACACAACCAACTTCTAAGCCATAAACCTGTGAATGACAGAGCTGATTCTTGTATTTATGCTCCTACTCATGTTAAAAGATTTGTCGATTTTCTTCTTACCATTAATTCACTTCTTTTGCTGCTAACCTGGCATGTTAGTAGAAAGTATAAAAGACTCAGCATCAGATTAGTTAATGTCTGAAGATCCTGTGCACCCACACATGAAACTCAGAGTAGCAAAAGACTAACTTGACTAAAATTATATACAAATGTATATATATATACTACATATGTGGGGTATTCTGTCTGTGGGTGTGTTTGTGGAGTAGTTAGCTAACTCCTCCTACATCGTTTTATTGATTTTGATGAAACTTGACATGCGAGTAGAACTTGTTTGGGAACTTCATGGCATACTCAGATATTTGAATAAATCGATAATAGGGCCCCTGGAAGGGATCCTTATATATAGCAGAGGGAAATAACCCATTCATTTTCCTAAATTATTGGGTATAAATCAAATTGAGTATGCTTATTTCTTAGTAAATAAGCATTGTCTTGACATTTGTGTTGAAACAATTGTAGTGATTTTGAATAAAGAATGTTCAATCCATTTTTTATTATATATATATATATATATATATATATATACATACACGCATACTTGCACACGCATGAAAATGCGACACTGCATGAGAAAAATAGTCAATGCTGTTGGAAGTTTTATACAACATAGATGTAGGGTCAAGGAAAACTTCATATATTTGTCTCATTGTGTTTGGAAACACAAAGATCAAGGAAACACCTTCCTCAACATCACATGAAACATTCTTGATAGGGACCCTTCCTACATGTCAGGAGTTTGTAATTTTCAACTCATCTTCCAAGAGAAAGTGAATATATATGCTTTTCAGTATCTATTAGTAAAAAAAAACTGATCAATTTTATTGTTGTCACCAAAGATACATCCTGTTAATGAACTTCAAGCCATTGGTTATCATAGAAAGTCCACATAGGCTCTAGCTAACCCATACACAACTGCAGAATAAACAATTATTTCTCTTCCATGCATCATCATCATGGCCTATCAACACTTGCCTAAAATGACACCGCATAGATGTTGCATGACAAGCAAACTGAATTTATAACCTGTCACCACCCCACTGAGTTCCAAAATTCTGACTGTCTGCTATCACAAGACTATCTCATCTTCCACCATGTGGTAGTATATAAATGCTGGTAAAGGAAATAGCCTGACACTTCTGTTTTATATAACCCAAACTAATCAAGGAGACAACTCCACAAAATATTTGCACCTAGAATTTTCTTTAAATTTTTTAAATTTTTACTCTGTACATTTAGAAGAGGAGACATATCTGCATATGAATCTTAAAGTAGTCTCAGGTAAAGTCAACTTGTTATTAAATACTTACAACTCCACCTACTCTGTGATGAGTACTACTTTCATTTGTTTATCTTGTGTAAGTACATATGCATGTGTGCGTGTGTGTGTGTGTATGTATATATATATATATATATATATATATATCAGCAAGACACCTGCTTCTATTCCTCTATCACACTTTAACTTCTCATCACCTGGCACAAGGCCACCTCCTCCAGTGACCTCCTTCTCAAAGGATCTTTGTCTAGCAAGTTATTTGGTGACCCTGCCAGTGCTGGTGCTACATAAAAAGTATCCAGTTCAGACTGTAAAATGGTTGGCATTTGGAAGGGCATTGAGCTGTAAAAGCCATGCCAAAAGAGACCTTGCTGGTGCTGGTGCTACATAAAAAGCACTCAGTTGACTCTGTGGAGGTGGTTAGTGTTAGGAAAAGCATCTAGCCATAAAAACCATACCAAAACAGACAACGAAACCTGATGCAGTCTTATGGATAGCCAGCTCCTGTCAAACTATCCAGCCTATGCCAGCATGGAAAGCTGACATTAAATGATGATGATGATGATGATAAATGTAAGTAACATGAGCTACACAAACCTTTTACTCAATAAATATGCCTCTAACTATATGAATTGAGAGCCACTTTTGTTAGTTCACTCACTTGTACATACATATGTACATATGTGCATACATTACACATCTACATACCCCCCACCTCACACACAGACAGAACTAAGCAGAGTGTTCTGATTTATACATCATCCACTTCTGGTGTCAACAACAGCTGTTATATATTGTGTATGTAAACAAGTAGCTGTCTTTAGTTCACCAGCAGCTGATGAGATAAGTAAGTAGTCAGGCACACAACTAAATGTTTCATGAAATGACTTGTAATTTTTTCTATATTTTTCATATGTAGTATCCTTGAGGCCCATTCTTGATTGTTTAATTCACATACACATAAAGTTGTAGTACTGACAATCCAGTGAGTTGTTATGTACTGAATATAATCAGATGAACTAAGATTGTATTACCTAGGTTCATACTGGCATGTATTTAAGCAATGCAATTTATATTCTCCCATAAGAAAACACTGAAGGTATTTTTCACAAATTTTTTAAGACAATTTTTATTTGTCACCGACATAGAGTTATTGCTTCATTCCTTTATCTGTTCCTGGTTGATTTATGCACCACCCATTTATGATGTTGACAACTGATATATATATTGTGAGAATAAATGAAAAGCTGCTTAGGTTCATGTGCATCTACCTGCAGTATATACACACACACACTCATATACACATATAAGTACATATATAAAAGTAAATAGATATATGCTGAAAAATGAAATCTATGTACATGGACAGGTGGAACAAACTGAAATTTTCTCATAGTGATATTAGAAGACACATATTCACAACAGTATATGAAAATAAATCCCCACGGTATTCCATAAAGGAATATTTCTATGGTTGATGATTGTATATGCCCATAGTACATATGTTAGATTGTGTATAAATGGAAGTGAATTAATAGGACTGTACTGCATAACATTCACCACTGACATTCTGATGATAACTTCTGAATGAGATAGTATTTGGAGATTCTGAATGAAATGCCTCCATATAACAACTAGCACATAAGGCTGATTAATGTATGA
>NC_042998.1:121916540-122009040 GCF_006345805.1 Octopus sinensis
TTGACTAGCCAATATCAAGCAGAGAAAGGATTGGGCTAGTGAGATGGTAGAGAGGCCACGAGCATTTTGGGATACTGTCATATTCTCCAATGAGTCCAGATTTGCTGTATTCTCTGACAGCGGTCAGGTGTGGGTATGGAGATCTGTGATCAAGAATTTGATGTGAAAAGATTGCAGCCAATAATGAAACATGGCCGCTATTCTGTGATGGTCTAGGGAGCAATTTAGAGCAATGGTCAATCAATTATGGTGGAGTGTAAGGGAAACATAAAATATATGTCCATTATAGAAAGGACTCCTTCCAATCTTCTACAGTGGTAGAATGATTAAAGAAGACTCTTTATTTATGGAAGATGAAGCACCTTGTCACACAGCTAAAATGCCCCAAGATTTGTTGGATGAGAATGGCATTACAAAGCTTCCATGGCCAAGCCAGTAGCCAGATATGAACCCTATTGAACACTTCTGGGGCATAATGGACAGGACACTTCATAAAAAGAACAAGAAAGCATCTTCTAAGCCAGATCTTTTGAGATTACTGCATGAAACTTGGCAAGAGATTCCTCAAGAGAATATTTGTCATCTGATCAGTAACATGCCTAATAGGGTCCTTGCATTGAAAAATGCAAAGGGCATGTCTACTAAATATTAAATATTCACATTATAACAATTAATAAATTTGAATGTATAATTTCAGATTTACTTCTGTAATATTTGTGTGTGTGTGTGTGTGTATATATATATATATATATATATATATATATATATATATATAAAGCTTGCTTCTCACCCATATGATTTTGGTCCCACTGTGTGGTGCCTAGGGCAAGTGCTTTTTACTAGACTCCCAGGCCTTGTGTGTGGATTTGGTAGACAGAAACTGAAAGAAACCTGCCATACATGTGATATTGCATTATAGTTGTTAAATGATTGTCACAGTCATACAAGCAGAATCATTCATTTCTAATGTTCTATGAAAACATGTCTGACCATGGGAAAAAGTTACTTTGCTTGGAAACAGGTAAGGATTGGTGACAGGAAGGGCATCCGACTGCTGAAAACCTGCCTCAGCAAACTCTCTCTGACCCATGCGCAGGGAAAAGCAGACATCAAAATGATGTCTATGCATACAATACATGAATACCTGCCTACACACACACATATATATATGTACATATAGTCTTGTCAAGGCTATGATTATGCCTCATGCACTGGTTTCATGATAAAATGTCCACAGTACACACTGTGGAATGGTTAGTGATAGGAAGTGCATCCATCCATAGAAATCAAAATGAAGTATACAAGGAAGACATGGTCCCTCAAGCCATGTAGCAGGGTAGTTGCTCCTGGTCTGAACTATCTTGGACCATAATGTGCCACACAAGCCATGCCAGCGTAAAAAGCAAAACGATAATGTGGATGTGCATGTGTGTGTGCTGTGCTCATGTGCATGTGTGTATGTGCACATACATATGTGTGTTTGTGCTTATAAATACATACATACATACATACACATATGCATACATATTATAAGTATACGTAGCTTCAGGAATGAACAAACAACCACATTTCTGTGTAATAAGCTATAATAATTAAATAATAAGGAAACCAAGAAATCTATATGAGATAATTGATATGAACACATTCTGAACCATCTTGGAACACACACATACACACTCATTGAAAGTAACACAGTCATATATACACAGTGAAGTATTTTGCTGATGAATATTAAGAGAAACACTCTGAAATGATGCATAATCTATTTAACATCAATATACACTCACACATCTATAAGTGTATATGCTGTGCACATAGCAAATTTCATTGAAAGGCATATATACATAAACCTCACCTCACCTATAAATGCATTAAAAGGTATATATATATATATATATATATAATATATAATATATATATAATATATATATATATGTATATATATATATATTATATATATATATATATATGGATGCACACATACACACACATGAATGAATAAGTAGCCACTTCACAGTTGAGAGATCGGTGTTAGGAAAAGCATCGAACCATGCAAAAATACATGTTCCAACATCGATTTGTCCTGTTCATTAGGAAGGCTCCCAGTTGGGCTGAGCAGGCAAGTAGAATGCTCACTCAGCAAAAAGCTCTTAAACAACTAAAGTCACATAATAACTACAGGCCTTTGTAACACATGCACGCACACACACACAGAGTTAGATATCTATATATCCAGATTGATAGGCAGGCATATTATGGTTAAAACTTTTACAGTGCTGATAGTAGTATAATACCATAAGTTCTGCTTAAAGCATTATTAGTAAAATTTAATAAAAAAAAAATATCAACAGAGTAATAATATCTACTACAATGCTGACGAGAGAGAAGAATACAATTTATTCAATGTTTAAGCTTCAATAAGCCTTAATCAAGAAATGAGAAATATATAGAGAAATCTCTATAGATTTCTGATATCATGATTAGGGCTTATTGAAGCTGAAACATTGAATAAATTGTATTTTTCTCTCTTATTAACATTGTTTGTGGCTTTTACCCCATTTTTCAATTTACATTGCTGAATTCTATGTCCCGAAGGGTTCCAACTTTGCCATAAGCATTATGATATATGTTAGGTCAAGTAAGCCAGTCTGTTAAAATTACCATAGTTAATTTAGCCAGTTCACAGAGAACTGATGGGTCACTGAATATGATTGGTTTGCAGTGCAGACTCAGTTCCCAGTTCCCAGATCTCTACAGATTTACAGACTGGAAATGGTTTATGGATTAGTGATGTCTCTTAGATGAGCATTGGCTCACAAATCCCTGCTGGTTTATAAATGTCAAGCTACTGAAAGTTTGTAAACCAGCAATAGGTAGTAGCAGTCAACTGGTGACATGCCAATAAGGGATCTTCTATGTAATCATTCAACAACTTCAATGTAAAGATTAAATCTTCTTCAGTAGATTCCCAACTGTCTTTAAAATGGAGATTATGTTTTTTTTTTTTTATGCTGTGAGAGTAATGTCAGCAGAGTGCTTCAAATATAAGAACTTCAATGGTAATGCTACCTGAATGCTTCATTTGTCCAGTTGCCTCTGTGCTGTAAGCCTATTCATGCAGAGTTGATCAAAGCTATCTGCCACTGTCACCAGCACCACTTCCTCAACCCCCCCCCCCCCAAAAAAAAAAACCCCAACAGAAGCAAACACTTCCCTGGTGGTTTGAAAGCCACAAATAGTTCACATGTTATAGTTACTTAATGTAACTGCTATCTAAACCATGTTCTATCACATATCTGTGTTAACATTTATTTCACCAGCAGTTCACAAAGCAGGAGAGTGTAGATGAACTGAGACAATAAGACTCTGGAAAACTAGTCAAGAGGTTGCTGGTTTGAATCTTGCCACTGACAGGCTGAATCTACCTAGCACTTTATGTAGGTTCTTCAACAACAACACCTACTACTACTACTACTACTACTACTACTACTACTACTGCTACTACTACTACTACTACTACTACTACTACTACTGCTACTACAATAATGTTGTTCTTATTGCTATTACTGATATCATCATTAAACATTCATGTTCCATGCTGGCATGAGTTGGATAAAAGAATGAATAAGGGAATGGATAAGGAAGTGAATATAATGAGTTATAAGTAAGACAGGTAGGGAAGAGTAGGTGACAACTATAGAGATTGGATAGGGTTGAGTAGTGGATGGAGTGAACAGTGGTTAAGGGGTTGGGGGTGACCAATGATGCATAGAGGTGAAGAGTAGCAGAATAGTAATGACGATGGGGTAGATAGAGAGAGAGGTAGGCAATGTGTATGGGGAGAGTGAGAGATGTATGGTGCTGGTCAAGGTGAGTTGATTTAATATCTTGGGGAGGGGGACAACAAAGTAAAATGTGGACAGCATTGATGATACACGATGGCTATGAAGTGAAATGGCTCTAGGTCGTGAGAAAGATTAGGGGAAGAAATTGAGCTAGGGGACCAGTTGTGCACATATGTATTTATATAGGCACAATTTAGTCGTTGCTATATATATATAAATCATCATCCTCATCATTTAACGTCTGCTTTCCATGCTAGCATGGGTTGGACGATTTGACTGAGGTCTGGCGAACCAGATGGCTGCACCAGGCTCCAATCTGATCTGGCAGAGTTTCTACAGCTCGATGCCCTTCCTAACGCCAACCACTCCGAGAGTGTAGTGGGTGTTTTTATGTGCCACCGGCACGAGGGCCAGTCAGGCGGTACTGGCAACGGCCATGGTCAAATGGTGTTTTTTTACGTGCCACCTGCACAGGAGCCAGTCCAGCGGTACTGGCAATGGCCTTGCTCAAATGTTTTTTTCACGTGCCTATATATATATATATGGACACACAAAGCTTCCAGATCTTCACTGAACTAGGTGGTTCTTCTTGAGAATTACATAACCCCAGTCATTCTGATCCCTCTCATCTGAGAGGTTCAAGGTTCCGAGGTCAGCTATCTGAGTGTTTAAAAGAATCTATTTCTGGTGTGCTCATAATATGTACTGCTTCAGTGCAGCTGTCACATATGAAGCTTATGTTCTCTTTTAGTTTGTCTGTGATTTTACTACATCTCATGTGCCAATAACTTGCATTAGGTAAAGAGTATGGAGTTTATACCAATTCCTTTTCTGCGTACTGAGCAAGGTCATTTCCCTGAAGATACCAGGGTTCTGTCTTTTTCCCAACTAACAAAAATGTTAGTCTTTCCTAAGTTTATTTCGGTGAGGACGAAGGAAGTGCTCTTAATCCTAGGTTTAGCATCCATGTCTAATTCCTCTGAAGATTCAGCTGAGAACTAGATCATTGGCATATAAGAGTTACCCATGGAGAGTCAGGTTGAAACTCCTGTGATGGCCTGAATAGGGGAGGAATGAGGACTGAGCTTTGATGGACACCTACTCTCATGCCAAATTCATCACCATATTCATTGTTGATTCCCATTTTATTTGCTGTATATTTGTACATAGCTTATACAGTCCTCATACACCACTTGTATTGCAGGTTAATAAACTACATCAAAATTAGCAGTAGCAAACACTGTAAAACTGAGGTCTGTGGTGATGAAGAAATTGGAGATAAGTATTGATCCTGCAAATATTGAAGGTTCACAAGATATGAAACAAGATGCAGTGTCATTTTATTAGCCAACTTCAGATTTTGTTAATCAACTGTAACAGTCATAAAGTTTACTCTCCTCATTAAAGCACTTTTGGAAATTATAAACTTATTATCGTCAACTGAGTTTACAAGAATTAATGATTCTTAAAAAAAAAAATTACAGCAAAACTTAATGACTTCATTAATATACAGAGTTTCTATAAACTTTTAAATGGCTTCTTATATGTAAAAACAATAAGAAAAAGCAAATTAGCTGAAGAATTAATAATAATTACCTACCTACAAACAGTGAAGATTATACGTAGTTTGTTAATGGTAACAAACTATTGCACATTAATAGTAATAATTTTATGATTTAAGCTTCTCACAACATATAATTAGCTCATGAATCTAGCTCCTAAATGAAGATTTATCTGTGATATTTCTCACTAGGCCATAATGAAACTATTTAAGCTGACTAAAGAACATAGTTTGTCAAAAAAAGATATTGATTTGTTACTGATGAGATACATATGAAATCATCTCCCTTAAATTTGTAGGTAGGTAGAAGAAATGGGATGTTGGTATGTTCTTCTTGTCTTTCCCAAAAGCATTAAAGGGTTTTATATTTAAATAGCTAAGATGAGCTGTTGTTAAGATGGTGAAAATTTCTTAAATTCAAATAGTGGAATATGTTACATACCATGAGGAAGATGGCTCAAACACTTGTCTCTCCTCAGAGAATATGTAGGGCCTTCATCAGCCAATGTTGACCATGTATCTGCACTTGTATGTGCAGGCTTGGGTATGCTTCTTTTTGGAAGAATGCTAGCAGTTGACGATGTATTAATGTCTCCTTTATTTATGCCACCAATGTTTAGTCAAGAGAAAAGTTGCTGACTTGGGCCAATACAGCTTGGCATCAGTATTATCATAGGCATTGCTGTCAGAATGCAAAAAGATAGCCTAGATACTGCAAGGTGTCTAACCTGACATTCTAACAGCTCCACCAATCCATTGATTGAACTGGTACTTTTTGGGATTGGATTTGATTGCATTGTCTATGTTCAGTCCAATGTGGGATGAGGGCCTCAGCATGTTCTCTCTACCAACCATAATTTGATGTGGAAGCTGTGAATTTGAGCTTGAGATTATACTGGTTTGATGAACCTACTCTGGCACTTTGGTTCAACATGGCTTGGCAGAGGTGTGCAGTTTTTATACTCTTATCCAGGAGTAGTCAAGTTGATTACATCAAACCCAGTGTTTAACTTGTACTTATTTTATCAACCCACAAAGAATGAAAGGCAAAATTAGCCTTGGAGGAATTTGAACTCAAAACATAAAAATGAATGAAATACTGCTAAGAATTTCGCCTGGCATGTTGATTCTGCCAGCTTGTTGCCTTAATAATATTTTAATAATCCCGAAAGGTTGAAAGGTAAAATTAATCTCAGTGGGATTTGAGCTCAGAATGCAGAATGCTAGGACAAATATGGTGAGGCATTTTATTTAACAAATCTGCCAATATCCCTGCTTCAGAGAAATAGAGAAAATATAAAGCAAACCATCCGAATGTGGCCGTTGCCAGCGCCGCCCTGACGGGCCTCCGTGCTGGTGACACGTAAAAAGCACCATCTGACTGTGGCCGTTTGCCAGCCTCGTCTGGTACCTGTGCAAGTGCTACGTAAAAAGCACCCACTACACTCACAGAGTGGTTGGCGTTAGGAAGGGCATCCAGCTGTAGAAACATTGCCAGATCAGACTGGGCCTGGTGCAGTACCTTCTGGCTTCCCAGACCCCAGCTGAACCGTCCAACCCATGCTAGCATGGAAAGCGGACGCTAAATGATGATGATGATGATGATGATAGGTATTTTCATTAGGCTGAAAATGTGAAATTTCTATAGGCTTAATTTTACTTACAAGGCTTGGGTTGTCTGAAGGTTATAGTGAAAAAAATACCTTTCAAAGATAATACACATTGGGAGTGAACCTGGACCTTTGCAAAAAACAGAGCAAGCTTCTTAACCATTCAGCATCCATATAAAAAGAGGTACACACACATAAACACAAAGAAACACAAAGATGTATACATGTATCTACCTACATCATATAGATATACACACAAACAGACACATATAAGCATCTGATTGCATCACATAGTCACAACCATACACACATGCAGGTATTCACACCCACATTCACATACATGTTTGCTTCATCTACATGCAAACCCAGACAAACACACATGCTGACACACTCACACATACATGAAAAAAAATGTTATGTTATGTTCATACACACACAACACATACACACACACATACACTCATATACATAAACATCACAAATACTTGTATAAGCACACACACACATAAATGTTAAAAGTGCTTCAAGAATATTTGGTATTATATTTGATGCAGAGATCCATGTAAACAAAGCAAACATTTCTTCCCTCTGGTATCATTTGATCTTTCAACAACAGTCACCAGAATAACTAATCCCATTTGAACTTGAGCATGTGTGCATATGCATGTATTCATTTGTGTTTATATATATATATCTGTGTGCATGTGCGTGTGTTTATATATATATATATTAAATGTACGACTACAGAAATGAAGAGCTGCATTTTTTTTTTTCTCCCAAATCACTAAGATACACATGAATAAGTGAGTGTATATGTATATATAAATATATATACATAGATGTCTGATTGAGTGTGTACATGTAAGTAACTATGTATACATATAAGAATAAATGAATATGTGTGTGTATCCCTAAACAGACATTCATATAAATACACATCTTTACATATATATATACATGTACAAATAAATGAATCACCTCACACATTCAAGCAAATTCCATTTTGTCAATGACTTTTAAATGCTTTTATTGATTGCTATCAAAGTGTAAAAGAAATGTTAGTATTCTCCACTATATCCAGTGTCAAGGAACAGGTCCAGGATGTGTTTAGTTTCTCACTAAATACAGAAGGAAAACAGTGTTTTGACAGTGTTCAGTGAGAGGAAAGCAAAGTGAATTATTTAGAATGCTCCTGTGGTCGTTAGTGATTTAGTATCTTTTAATGCAGTCATTAATTAGATGAAGATAATATATCTTTCTTTCTTTCTCTCTCTTTAGGAGCAGGGGTCTCAAGCTGATTAAGTTTTGGATATCTGCACATGACAATAATAATAATAATGATAATAATAATAATAATAATAATAATAATAATAATAATAATAATAATATGATGCATACATGCAGATATAAACACATGGACACAAACACAGATACATACACACACACACACACACATGTATATATTCATCATCCTCTAATGTCTATTTTTCATATAATATATATCTCAAACACACAGATGTACACACATTCATACACTTTATTGAGAAGTAAAGATCAGAAGAATAATTGAGATGTATTCTTTTTCCGGGATACTGACCTTCCTAGTAGTTAATTAAAATGAATCAGTGAAACAGCACTGCATACAAATCAGTAGGAAAAGTCACCATAAAAAAGGAATCATAAGCTGTATCACAGCTCAGAAAATCCAAGGAAACAAAAAAATAAATAAAGACAAAAAACAACGATAAAAACTGCCCCAAAAAACATAATACAAAATATAAAAAAAACACATCAGATTGGTTTATTACATGATATTGATTAAATAACAACTTGAACCCCTCATTATCTTCAAGGGTTACTGGCTACAGGGCTAATTTTCACTCTTAAGGAGTTGAAATCCATCATAGATGAAATAATAATGCAAAAAAAAAAAAAAAAAAACCAACCAGAAAGGAAAAGAAACTATGAATGATAGTGGTATGAAGCACAATTTATTTTCACTGACAAGAGATGCTGGAATGATTGTGGAGTGGATAACCTTGCTTTGCAGCCAGATGGCTTTGTGTTCAATTATATAGTATAGCACTTTGAAAACGTGCCTTGTTGACCAGTACCTTGTAGGTTAAATGAATGTCAGCTGCAAACTGCAAAAATCTGTTGTAGAGACACACACACATGTGCGTGCGCTCCCACTCTCTCTACATAAATACACACATACATATATATAATTGCATACATACATATACATACATATATGCCCTCTCTCTCTCTCCATACATACATAATTGCATACATACATATTTACACACACATCCATATATATATATATATACACATACATACATATATATATATATATCTATACACACACACACATACATACATACACATATGTATGTATACATATATATATGTATATGTGTTTGAAGCACTTGAAAGACAATTGAAAGCTTGTGGATACCTATGGTTACAGGTAGTAAATAATAATGCAAATACCACCACTGCCACTGCAGGGATTAGTTGATATCATCAACCCCACTTGACTGGAACTTTATTTTAATGACCACAGGGGAATGAAAAGCAATTCTGACCATGGCAAGATTTGAAATCTGAGCATAAAAAGCAACAAGGCATTTTTTTTCTGATGCTTTAACAATTCTGCCAGCTCTTCACTTTATTAGTAATAATAATTCCTATCTCAATTAATAAAAACTTGACTCAAGCCTTGTAAGAGTGAAACTGAAATGACGAGAACAGTTCATAAGTCCATCAGATGGATTATGGCTGGAACTGAACTCACCGCTAACAAAGGAAATAGTTATTAATTTTACAGAGCACCAACACTGAAATGTACAATAACAACAACAAAAACCAGAACAACAATAACAATAATTACTAGAATTATGATGTGTTATGCTGGTTCTGCCTGGGAGTTATATTAGGGGTACATGTGCTTGTGTAGCACTCAATCACTTAGACCTATAATTTAGAGAGTAGGCAATTCCAGTCAACAGAAAATCAGAACATTCATCAATGAAGCTGACAGAGATCTATTTGCATTAATAAATCAAGTACTAGAGTTTATAAAAGTACAACTTCCCTGAAAATATATGGCCATGTGCCAAACATAAGAAAGCATTACTGCCACATACACATATTACATAATCATGAATATACACTATATGTAAAACATGAAAACTGGTTGCACTGAGTTCTTATTTTCAAATGGTTATGGCTTTTCTATCAATATAATTTATGATGCATTTAACTTGCTTCAATTTCAAAAGTAAAAAAAATTACATTTCTATTTGTCATGTCTACTTCCATTGTAGTACATTCTTTAATTTTATATCATCTTCAGTTTTACCATATTCTTCAACTTCTTTGCTTTATTTTGTCTCTAACTATAATTAAAAGACTGGTGACTATTTTAAAGTAAACATCAATGCTCAAGTTCTTAACAAAAAGGTTATGAAAATACACCCACATACAGATGAAAATTTGTCAGTCTAGACACACACATAGACACATGCGTGTACACACATACACACAAAAATGAAAATTTGGCAGTCTAGACACACACACACACACACACACAAAAAAAAAAATTGCCAGTCTAGACACACACACGAAAATATGGCAGTCTTGACACACACACACACACACAGAGACAGAAATGAAACTTTGCCAATCTAAAGCACACAAGTGCACACAAACACACACATGCATACACACACACACACGTACAAAGACTCGTAAGTCAAAACAGAGAATCTGAATTATCATCAGATTTTGGTGGAGATAGAGAGAGAGAGTGAGAGAGAGCAAGAAGGGGAAGAAGGCAAGGAAGGAACCTGTGATGTTGGTGGCTATGAGGTTTAGGCATTAAATACACTTGACATTAATGAACAATATAGCATCTTGTTGCCATAGTCTTGGTGTGTCAAACCTGTCTGGCAAAATACAGCCACTATGACGATAACGATGAGGACAACAACAACAACAACAACCAAGTTGTCATCATCATAGCATCTTTGTGACAATGGAATGAAAAAGAGGCCAGCTTGTTTGGTTAGCACAATATAAAGAGAAACTGATAGACAGGAGAAGATCTTCTAGCACTTCCGGCGAAAACAACACGGAGACGATCATCTTAGAAAAATATTAAGTGGATTGTCATAAAGATTATTATGGTAGAAGTGATATCAAGGCCAAATGAGAATGGTAAAGGGAAAATTGCAGCAAAGATACAGCATGATGTTTCTTAATATAGAAAGAAAATAATAGTTACAGGAAAACACACATACATATTTACATATATGTGTGGGCCTATATATGTATGTGTGTGTGTGTATATATATATATATATATATATATTTACATATACCAAAGTATAACTTTCTCATCATGTACAGATTAATCTCTTATTGTGTGTATATGTATGTATGCTTGTACATATGTGTAATTGTATGCATGTGTATATATGTTATCATCATCAACATGTACACATAGTCATATATAGACACACAGACATGACATTTAGGTTTATACTTTTACATATGAGGCATTATAATATGTAGTTATTAGAGAGATGTGTAGAGTCTAGTGTGTGTATGCATGTGTTTGTGTGTGCATACATACATGCAGAAATCAATTATAAATAAACACACACATGCACACTTATACACACACACTCGATAATTGCAAGGAGCGAGAAATGTGTCAATTCTTCTATCTACTTCATTTACCGATAATAAAATGGCTTCTGCTCCTCTGAACAGATAAGTTACATTCTACACCTGCCCTGGCCCAACCAATGTCCCAATTTCTCCTCCCCTCATTATCCTTACTGTCTAACATTCCCAGACCATACACCTAATCTATTGCCCAACCATCGCTCTCAAGAACTGCAACTTTCTCGAGTTTGTACCCCGATATATATATATATCAACTTATAGAAAAGTTCATGCTGAATATTAACTGCATCCATCTGAGCAGTCTAGAAGAGGCCATAACAGGCATAGACACTCTCTTCTCTGAATAAAGGAAAAGAAGAAAAAAAATAAGCTTGTTGCAAACAGCAATTTCTATAAATAAAAATAGTGCAAAATCTGGTGAAAATATCCTAGATAGATCAAACAATTAGTGTTCATTGTTTAGACTCAATTAAACCATCCATCAGGATAGTCAACTGGTAGAACCATTAGAACTTTGGTAAATGCCTTGAGATATTTGTGCCAATGATTTGCAATCCACTCCTGCTAAGGTTAATTATAACTTTCATTGTTCATTCTTCTGGGGTTGATAAAGTATGAATCAAGTACTTAGGTGATTTCTCTCTCTCTCCATTAGGCTGTGCTATTCTGTGGGAAGGATGTAGGGCAGTATTCTCAAACTATTTGATGTGGCATACTGGCAGATTTTTTTCTCCAATGTGTCAGGGACTGGTAATATTTCTTAGTAATATTGGTTTATACTGGAAACAATATATATATAATGAATATAATAAAAGTTTACAATTTTTCTATTGCATATTTATTTTGTAAACAAATAATACCACATCACACAAGCATTTTACAATGTTTCTTTCTTTTCTGGAAACTCGCTGCTTATTGGCAGCTGATGGCTCGCAGACCAGCACCGGTCTGCAGACCACCACTTTGAGTAGCACTGTTTTGGAGATAAACAACAACTATTCTTGCAAATAATGCTACACATTGGTTTCAAATCTCGGCACAATGCCAGCAATTTTTTTATGGTGGGAAGGAAGTCGATTGCATTGACCCCAGTGCTCAACTGGTGCCTATTTGACTGACCCCCAAAAAATGAAAGGCAAAGTTGACCTCAGTGGAATTTGAACTCAGAATGTAAAGACAGGCAAAATGCGGCTAAGCATTTTACTCATCATGCTAAAGATTCTGCCAGCTCACCACCTTAATAATGCTACATATCAACAACTAAGTAGGACTGGTTCATTAGAAATAAGGTATCTTGGTCATAATACCAGTGACCATGACATGAACTACTAATCTTTTGATTTTTATCTTAGCACCTTACTGGTTCAGCGCATAATGATTAAATAAATGTAGTTGTATATCTGTGTACCTCTCTGTCTTTGAAATTTCTTTTCACAGACCCCAGTGGAGCTTGACGGATGGTGTACATCTCTGTTTCCCAAGTAATCAGGTATCTGTAACCAAATCTCCCCTTTGATGCTGATCAGTCACTACATTTTCTTCTCAGTACTGTAAGCCAACAGATTCCCCATCAAATCAACAGTGTTCCCACTGCTTATTGCAACACCTTCTCGCAGGTATTGTGAACTAAGTCTATGAAGGCTAAGTCTACTGACCATCAACACTTTGTAGCATCAATGATAAGGATAAAAATGGATGTAAATAGTTACCCACTAGGTTGTTTGTCTAGTACACCCACTGACATTGCTGTTCATACGCCCAGATGTATATGTGTGTGTGTGTATGTTAACTTCTGCATTTAAGTACACATATAATGCATGAGTACACATACATAAACACAGAATGCACACACTTATATATGTGTATATATATGTGTGCATGTATGCATATGTACACACATACACACACACACATTCCGCAACACTTCAAAATAGGAGAATCTGCTGACTACTGTGGGAGAATTTGCCAAGAATAATTAAGAATCAATGAAGTGAAGACTTTCAATTAGTTTCTATCATTACCTAAATCACGGAAATTGTCAATGTGTATCAGATAGAGGCTTCATCTGAAGATGAATCAGTCAGCTGATAGGCGGAACTAACATTCTTGCAGAGTGCTGTTCATAGTTGTGAGAACTCAACAAGTTTCTCCATGAGTGGAGGAGAAAGGGAGAGAGAGAGAGAGAGAGAGAGAGAGAGAGAGAGAGAGAGAGAGAGAGAGAGAGAGAGAGAGAGAGAGAGAAAGAGAGAGAGAGGTGAGGAAGAGAGTTAAATAGATTAGCAGACCATATCAAGAATGAATGAAATTAGTAAAGTTTCACAAATGTTTATGGAGGTTGACTGGCATGCATGTGTATACAGCTGTACACACATATTCCAAAGGCATGTATATTTATGATGTATGTGTGTTGTTTATAATATGACTAGTTACATACATGTCTATAAATGCTTTTAAGCAATTTTATACCAAGTAGTTCATAGTTTCCAATGACTTATTGGTTTAATGGGAGAAAATGAGGCTGTATTAATGCTGGTAAGTTAAGTGTTAAGGATATATGGGCTGAGTATTTGGCACATTCAGAATTGAAAATCACAATGTGTATATGTGTGTGTGTATGTGTGAGAAGATATTTAATTAAGTTGTATTGCATTTGAATATTAGTTACAAGTGAATGAAACAGGAGAGAAAGGACTTTACTATTCAGTTATAATGGTGCTGTCAGTTACTTGACCGAAAGAACACTAAACAGCAATCTTCATTATAGCAATTTGCTTCTTGCTCCTTCATATACATTATGTATTTCTTGGTAAGTGGTTGATTGAACTCTGTGTGTGTGTGTGTATATATATACATACACATATATATCACCCCAATTTTTCTACCTAAGTTTTTGCCAGTCACTGCAATCCCCACTCCCTACTAGCGCCTTTTTAGCAATACCTGACCGCATATATTACGACTTTCGTACCCCTTTCTTCCTTACTCTACCATCACATCTATGTTCTGATCCTTGTTATTTGGGAGTTTATCCTGGCACTTCATCATCTCTCTCTTGTTCTCTCTTACACTTTTGTTGTTTCCTACTCTTTTTCTCGTTCCCTTGCTCTATCCTCTGGTAGCCATGTATCTCCTCTACAGCAGCACACCTATTTCTGCCCTCACTCTTGATCACTCTCTCTCTCCTTCCCTTGTTTTTCCTCTGACTAGGTAACCAAGTATCTCCTTTACATCAGCACACCTGTTTCTCTCCTCTTTCTTGTACCTCTCTCTCTCTCTTTCTCTCACCCTCTTCTCTCATTCTCTATCTTTCATCACTCTTTCTCTATCTTTTTTTCTCTCTCTCTCTCCCTCTCTCATTGGGTAACCATGTATCTCCTGTATGGCAAGACACCTGTTTCTGCATTTCTATTTCTCTGTCGCACTCTAATCTTTCATCATCTGATATTGGATCACCTCCTCCAATACTCCCTCCATTATAGCAAGACATCCTGCTTCTGCCTCTCTGTCTCTCTGTCAAACTCTAATCTTTCATTCTCTGACACAAGTTCCCCTTTTCAGATACTCCTGCCCTTCTCATAATTCCTTGTCTTGTGAGTTACTTGGTGACTGCCAGTGCTAGTGCCATGTAAAAAGCATCCAGTCCACACTGTAAAGTGGTTGGCATTTGGAAGGGCATCCAGCAGTAAAAATCATACCAAAACTTACCTCATCTGTGCTAGCACCACATGAAAAGCACTGAGTCCACTCTGCAGAGTGGTTGGTGCTAGGAAGGGCATCCAGTTGTAAAACCCCTGCCAAAACAGACACAGTAGCCTAGGATAGTTTTCTATCCGACTGGCTCCTGTCAACTGTCCTACTCATGCATGCATGGGAAATGGACAATGATGGTGATGATGATATATATAGGTTTGCTGATGCAAATGGGAAAAATGGAACTCAAAACATGAGTGTTTATATATTTTTATTAATATTTAGCAGAAGCAACAGAGTAATCCAAGGGCTGAGTGTTTTATGCTTTAGCACTCACTGCCCTTGAGTCACTCTGTTGCTTTTGCTAAATATTAATAAATATGTATATATGCAAGTGCAAACATGGCTGTGAAGATAAGAAGCTGGTTTTGTAGTTATGTGGTTTCAGGTTCAGTCTATGCACCCTCTTGGGTGCCTGCTATAAAACTGATCATGCATATCTGCAGCAGTCATTTGCTTGTGTCATTGAGCAGGATATTTATCTCTATATGCCTCAGTTTACCTAGTAGGTAGTAACAGGGATTAAATGTTTAAGTAACATTGGTTTCAGATTTGGGCACAAGGCCAGCAGTTTTGGGGGTGAGAGTACATTGATCCCAGTGTTCAACTAGTACTTATTTTATCAATCCCAAAAAGTTGAAAGGCAAAGTTGATTCAGGCGGAATTTGAACTCAAAATGAACAGATGGATGAAATGCTGCTAAGCATTTTGGCCTGGTGTGCTGAGGATTTGGCCAGCTCATAGCCTTGAAAAAAAAAATGTTTAGGTAATATTGTTTATGAAAGACAAGTAGCTGTGATGGATGGGATAAACCAAAGAAATTGTTGGATGTTACTGAATGCAAAGATAAGCAAATACCTGAAAGTAATTACATAAACAATACAACAGTTATATGAGGGCATCTATTTAGAGTTCAGTGTGTATCTAAAGTCAACTGCACAACATCCAATGGCTACTAAATGATGGGTTTTTTTTAGAAGTCAGTGGTTAACCATAGGCAACTGTATAGCAACTTGTGGTTATATACAAGTAATTATTTAGCAGGCCAAGTTTATATGAATGTAGCTGAGTAACAGCTGAAGATTCCATGAAAGTAGCCATTTCGGTTACCTGAAAATCAGATACGAAGCAGTCAGTGGCTTGTTTGAAGACAGCTTTATAATAGTAAGTAAGTGGTTACATGAAAGGAGCAAGAGTAAACATGCAAAACAAAACCAAAAAAAAAAAACACGCATACACACACAGAAAAAACAAACAAAACAATAACAACTGAATACAATATAATTGGTTTCCCATGTGCTAACTGTAGAGAGTACAGCTGCTGGTGAGAAGATTCCTCAGAGAACATATTCTGTAATAGAGTTAGTTGAGCCAGACAAAAGAAACGTTACTGTATTATAATCCTCAAATCTCTCAGTAGGCTTAGACGGATGGAGGCAAGTAAACAAACCAATGCACAGAAAAGCTAAAAAGAAAAAAAGCAACCCAACAGAAAAGGAAACAAAACAAACAAAATTATAGTAAAACAAACATACACACACACACACACACACATATGCAAACAGTAACAAATAGGAGTGTTGTAGATAAAATATCTAAAATGATTAGATAGATATAGTTAATTCTAGTTTAGTCTCATATGTAAAACAAAGAGAACAGACTTTAAAAATAAACTGATGAATGTCTAGAGAGATCGTGGTTATGAAAGACAAGATTTAGAGTTGGTGATAGAGTAGATGCAATAATAATAATGATAATAATAGTAATAAAAAGAAGAAAAAAACTAATCAGGCAGAGACAAATAACAAATGGTGAAGATAAGATCATTGAAAGTCGGTGATATGTAAGAAATTTGGGAAATTAATAATTTTCATGATAAAAATAAAATATTAAAAAAAAACAATGTTTATAATTCAAAGTTCAGTTATAATTGAAGAGAGACAAAGAAAAAATAATAAAAAACTAAACAAAATAGTCATATCAAAATGGAATCTGTAATATTGATTTATTTTGACTTGGCACAATACCAATTTTTTGTTGTGGGGATGAGGTATAAGTCAACTGAATTAACCCCCAGGATATCACTAGTATTACTTTTATTGACATCACAAGGACAAAGGGCAACAATAATGCAGATCAATAATATTGATTTCTAATATAGACACAAGGCCACAAATTTTGCGGAAAGGGAACAGCTGGTTATATCAAACCCAGTACTTGACTGGTATTTTATTTTATTGACCCTTGAAGGATGAACAGCTAAGATCTGAACTCAAAACATAAAGAGTTGAAAACAATACCACATGTCCAGTGTTCTAAATCATCAGTTGTTTTCCTTTGATTGTTGCCAAGGTCCTTTAATTCATGAAATAAAAATGTTATTCATTGCCGATGAACAAAGCAGAGTTATATAATGTATTTATAAGGGCATGTGTAGTAGATTGCTTGGCTACAGTACATTCTTGCTACTTTATAAACTCTAAAGGGATGGTCAGCAAAGTGGATTTTGGCAGGATTTGAACTTAGGACAAAGCTAAATATGGCAAAGTATAAATATTTTTGTTGCCCTACTGTTTCTATTCTTTGTTCCAGAATCCCTACAGTTATATTGATGTATAACTTTGGCACATAAATTTATGCAATGGGGTTTGCAGTCTTTGAATCAATTTATGTACATTAATGATATTTTGTTTATTGACCCTGGGATGATAAATAGTCAAATCAACAATGACCAGATTTGAACTCAGAACATAAAAGCAGAAATAGCAAGCTGTTTACTCATATTATTTGTTATTACTGTTTATGCTCTTCTACAGTTCTCACCTGAGAGCAGCATTGATTTCTTGTCACTACACACAACACCGAATTTTGTTAGGGATGAATTATAGAGAATTAAGTCAACACAAATTATTCTGATTTATCCCCAAACTAAGGAATGAAAGACTAAAAATCAGTCCCTTACAAGAGTTGAATTCAGAATGTAGAGGGACAAAACAAAAACATCTAATAGCATATTGTGTAATGTTCTACTGTTTCTGTCAGACTAACAGGCTGTAGGAGGTGGTTGGCATAGATGTATGGTTAAAAAGTTTGCTTTTTGACCTTATGATTGTGGATTTCCACTGCCAAGCACTCTGCTATTAAAGCAACTAACGCTTTGCAAGCTGATTTCATTTTCCATGATTGCATGGGTTGGATGAATCATCAGGTTCTGAGTCATTTCTCAATGGGAACTGTTGTTCCCAGAGATTGTTCCCACACAGATTTAGCTTGGTTTCTATGGCGGTATACCCTTCATGTTGCCAACCACTCTAGAGAGTGTACTGGGTGCATTTTCTTATGGTACCAATGTTTTAGAGAGGTTGAATAAAAGGGACCTCAGAACCCTATGCATTCTTTATTCATTTAGCAGCTACTATAGTGTGTACTGGGAGCAATTTTTGTGAAGTAAGTACTAGAGAGACTGTCTCAAGAGATTATCATTCTTGAGGGAGTATGATTTATCAGCTTTCCATTGTGGCACCAGTAAATAGGAGGGAGTGCTTTATACACAAAAAAATGAACACAGAGAGTATTCAGTGAGTTAAGATATGTAGACAAAGAAGGGGAAATAGGGAGAGTGATGCCAACACTGAGGCCAGAAGAAAGGGGAAAGGTGCAGGGACATTATTTGCTCAGGTGGCTTAGGAGAATATCAAAGGGACCAAGATGGTTGGGTGGAAGAAAGAAGTAGTAGTAAGATTTAAGCAGCAAGGTTATTTGGGGTGGAGTTATGTAGAAAGTCATTGACAACAGCAGAGGTAGACAAAGGCAAGGGTGAGTGACAGAATAAGAGTAGGTGATAGGTAACAATGGAAGTGGTCCTGGGGCGGTGGAAATGGGGTAGTCCAATGCAGTCTTTAGTAACAGGTCTAGTAAAAGAAGCTATCAACTACTTCAAATGAACTCGCCAGGTGTTTAACCCTGTTGATACCAACCTGCCTGTGACTGCTCATGTTCTGACACAAACTTACTGTTTCAAAGTGATCTAAATTAAAATCTTCCATCAAAATTCTATGGTTCTTGTTCCAAATCCCAGCTTAATAATGAGGAAGTTATATTACTAAGTTCTTCATTATCTTAAAAACTGATTGAAACAGACACAGCATATAACAACAGAAATATGATAACAAAAGGGTGATGAGAGTCTATTTCCAGTATGCTCTTAGTGTGTATTGCTCCAATCTGTCACATGTATAAAATATATACATGTGTGTGTGTGTATGTGCGCATGCACATGCATGCATGCATGTGTCTTACTGCTTGAGAAGTGGTGTTGGTTTACACCTACAAAACTTAGCAGTTTGGAAAAAAATAACAGAATAAACATCAGACTTGAAAGTAAGTACTGGGGTTGATTTGATCAACAAAACCCTCTAAGGCAGATCCCAGCATCACTGCAGTTCATTGACTGAAAATATAAAGGAATAAAAGAATATAATCTGTACCAAAGTTATATCTATTGTTGTTGTTTACATTAGGTCAGACCAATGAGGAAAGTGTTCCGGTTATGACCACCTTGCCAAAAGTCTTCTTCCTTGTTGTTATTAAGTCCAGTTCAATCTTAGCTGAGCAGGCTTATCATGAAGATGAAGGATGATCTTGCTGTAACCCACTGCATATGCTTCTCAGGAACAGTGTTTACTAGACTATATTATCCAATGTGGCCTCCCTTTTCATATGTAAGTTGATTTGAAGGAGATTTGTTTGCTATTTCTAACAGAATAATGGACCACAGGGAAGTTACTTTATTGATTTGTGTCTATCCACTTTTTCATTTAAAGAGGGTGGGATGTACTTTGAGGAAATTTGGTTGCTATTTCTAGAAGGTCAAACAGCCACATAAAGGCTCTCTCATTGGCTTCAGTAAAGTTATCTTTATTTCAAAAAGCTGTAGAATGGCAGAAATGACAGAAGAGTAACAGACTAAATGCCACATGATTGGTTATTACAACTCTATACATTGTAAGCTGAAAATCTCACTGGGATAAAACAAAAAGCAAGCATATACATGTGTGTGTGTGCGTGTACGTGTGTATGTGCATGCGTGCATGTGAGTGAATGAGTGTGTGAGTGTGTAGATGGGCATTGATTAAATTTAGTATACCCCTATTTCCATACAATTCTGTGGCTAAGTGCCAAAGATAACAACAATTATTATTATTGTTAATGTAAAAAAAATCACAATGCGACAAAATTTGGTGGAAGTCTTACAAATTTTTTTCATTTGAAAAAACAAGAAAAATATGAAATTGTTGACTGGAGATTAATTTGTTAATGTTATTGTTTAGAAGTTTTGTTTAGCTCTGAGCAGACCTAAAGGACTGCCGTACTATCCATCCCAGAACAATGTCAGATTACTGAAGAGGAAGATAAAACAAAAAAAAAAAACAAAAAAAAAAATAGTAGTACTAAATGGATGTTTTCATATTTCATAAACATTTAGCTAACAACAAAACAATTAGAATTTTTTATTAGTCATATGACAGCTAACACCAGCTGTTACAATGATTTGTTTATATCCCTTAACCCACCAATATATACTCTAACACCACAACTAAAAAAATAAACAGCTACCATTAGAGAAGCTTTGAAAGAATGGAATGAGCTTACACATCAGAAATGTGGCATTAGCAACTGCAAAGGCCTAGTTTTCAATATGGACACAAAGATCCAGATTTGTTTCTTTAGGGGGTTACTTAATCATTAATTGATTATATCAAGCTCAGCATCTGATTAGTATTCATTTTATTGACCTAGGAAGGATGAAGAGCAAAGTTAGTCATCTGTTAAATTGGAACTCAGAAAGTAAAAAATCGTCAGTTTTTTTTTCCAGTCCAACATGTTACCAGTTCTGCCATCCACTATAAACAATGATAATGATGATGATTGAAATTGAAAAAAATCTGGCATCTCAAGGCAGTTACAATACTAGTAATTGTAGGAGTACTAGGAATAATCAAAAAAGGAAATGGAAATTATTTAGAATAATTCCTGGCAAACTATCCCTATAAGAAGTGCAAAAGTTTGTTTACCTGTGATACACATATTGAGAAGTGCACTGTAGCTGTGAGAATGATAACCTTCAGCGTAAATATTTTGTTCTTTTTTCTTTACATAATTTTATTTGATTTTGCAAATGAACAATCTGGTGTGTTCATTTTAATTGCCTATCAATGTATGCAGTAAATGTTTTTGCCCTAGGTGTCAAGATGACATTCAGCAAGAAATGGAAACAAAGTTGAAGGAAGAAGAAAAACTAACAACAACAACAATAATTCTTTCTTCTATAGGCACAAGGCCTGAAATTTTAAGGGTGCAGATTAGTTGATTTCATTGACCCCAGTTTGAATAGGTACAAAAGCAAAGTTAACATTGGTGGAATTTGAACTCAATGTAAAGCTGGACAAAATACTGCTAAGCATTTTGTCCTGTGTGCTAACAATTCTGCCAGCTCACCACCTTAATAATAGTAATAATAATCCATTCTACTACAGGTACAAGGCCTGAAATTTTTGTAGGAGAGACTATTTGATTACATCAACCCCAGTGTTTCACTGATACTTAATTAATCAACCCTGAAAGGATGAAAGGCAAAGATGACCACAGCAGAATTTGAACTCAGAACATAAAAACAGATGAAATGCCGCTAAGCATTTTGCCTGGATGCTAACGATTCTGTCATTCACTGTCTTCAATAATAGTAATAATAATGAAAACAGTAATGATTTCTAATTTAAGCACAGAGCCAAAATTTTTTGAGGTCAGTTACATTGACCCTAGTTCTTGATTAGAGTGAATGACAAAGTTGATCTCAAGATTGGCATGTAGAATGTTAAGAGATGTGACTAAATTTCACATGGAAATTTTACTGACACCCTCCCAATTCTGCAACTGACCTCCATCATTGCTAATAATAAGTAAATAATGCTAAATGAACAAACAAATCTAGTAAAAAGTAAAGTTTCTTCTCGAGTCATATAGACTCATGAGGGCCGGTTTCCATGGTGTATATATTCACCACCTGGACGAGATGCCAGTCCATTACTCATTCTTGTCAGCTGAGTGGATTGGAGCAACATGAAATGAAGTGTTTTGCTCAAGAACACAACAC
Source organism: Octopus sinensis (assembly GCF_006345805.1). Classification (NCBI taxonomy): domain Eukaryota; kingdom Metazoa; phylum Mollusca; class Cephalopoda; order Octopoda; family Octopodidae; genus Octopus; species Octopus sinensis. The sequence continues at coordinate 121,939,157 of NC_042998.1, forward strand.
ACTGACCAGTCCAGGAATTGAAACCACAATCTTACAATCATGAGTCCAACACCCTAACCACTACGCCATGCACCTCCACAACATTGTATAATTAATAAAAAAAAATGAAGAAAAATCACAAGAAAAACAATGCAAGGATGTGGTACATGAAAAGTATTAACAGACACTCGGGGAAGGAAACAAAGGTGGTTTTACGTTTTGAGCAAAGCTCTTCTTCAGAAACAGGAGACAGAGGAAAGTCCAAGAGAAAAGGAAGATGGAGGAAAAAAATCGACAATGATCCACATGTAGCTACATTTTGAAATGACCCATATATATACACATATACACATACAGTGACTGCATTTAGAATACAGAAAAAAATTATATTTCCTATGAATACAAAGAAAGTGGAGCTTTGAGCAACTATAAAATAACCAGTGTGGGATTACAAAAATATCTAGTAAAGAATAATAGAAAAACTAATACAAATAGCTACAAAATATGTACAAATACAAAACCTTGCTTTCTGTCTGTAAGGAAGCCAACAAATACAAAACAGGTTTCTTGTTACTTCAAGTAACCTTTTGGTCAAGTTGTTTATGTCCCTCAACTAATAGTCTATGACCAGACTTTAGTTTAGTCTTGGTCTTTTACTAAAGCCCTGGACCAGGGAATACCTTGAAAGTGAATTTGGTGAATGGAATCAGAAGGAAGTCCAACATGTATGTGTGTATGTGTGTGTGTGTACGCGTAAGAGAGACAGAGAATGATGATGACCTACAATCTCAATTGAGTGAAACAGAGAATTGAATAATTCCTTGCTGATATGAGTGGAATAAAAAAGTCCCTTTCTTGAAAAATAAGTTAAGTATTGGTGATAGAATGTATCACCATCCAATCCATTAAATGAACAAACAATTATTTTACAATAAATTACTATTAATGCACACATACTTTAATTAATATCAAATAATCTGAATGCCATTTATGTAGTCATAGTTAAATGTTTTAATGTTGGCTTAATTATGAAATATTCTATAATTGATTGGAGCATTTTTATGATAGCTCAGCATGGCCAGAAACCTGTACATGCAGATATAAGATGTCCAGTATGTTTGTTGGCTCGTGTTGAATTTATTCATTCAAAACTATGTTTCATTTTTGGCTAACTCATATTTTACTGAGTGTAAGCTGCTGTCAACAGATTTAGGGCTTTCAAAAGGTATTCCCCCACCTGTTTTTTTTATTTATATCAGATCAATAAGAAATGTCTTGGAGGTTTGACTGATGCATTGATTATGTTGAATAAATATGTAAAAAAAAAAAAAATCTCTGTTACTGTTTATCAGTAGACAATGGTTTGTTTTCGCATTTTTTTTCATCACTTTCCAAGTTTATAGACTTTCAAAAGTCTTGCTCTTTGAATGGGGCAATGTTACTGAAGCTTTGATCAATCCTCCATATGGTAAGTTCTATTGATTTTTTAGTCACTTCAATTGAAATGACAAATGAAGCCAGAGTTCAAACTACATTTAAAAGAAAAACAAAAAACAAAAAAAAAAAAAACACATGGCTTGCTGCTCCTGCTACAACAACAACAGCAACAACTATAACAGTAACAACAACAACAACCACAACTACAATGACTTTTGTTGTAGAAAGTGTACCGCTTTTAAATACAGCCCATGAGCTGATGTTGATATTGACTGTTCTAATAAGTGATAACTGTTACCATACTGCTGGTGGCAGCTCTAGTTGGAGTGATGCCATATGGGCAAGACCACCTAATTTGTGTATCATCATCATCATCATCATTCTCATCTAGATTTTATAACAATGATATGAGATTTGTAAATAGAAATCAATAGTATGATGAACTAATATTTATGTTTGTAAGGATTTTGTAGTTGCTAAGTCCTTAACTGTATAAATACAAATGATTAAATAAATTATGATTTTTCTTTTTTTACTTGAGAAGAGCAAAGTCAGTCCTGACTCTTGATGTTATTTTCTTGACCCAAAGAGAAGATGAAAGGAAAAGTGGAGCCTTGCAAGACAGAACACAGAATGTAGAGAAAAGAATGAAGACATATTATTACGGTTAAACCTTCGGCCCAGTGCATCACTATTTCACCTACTCTTCACCTTACTACTACTACTACTACTACTACTGCTACTGCTACTGCTGCTGCTGAGTACTCTTATAACCCATTGGGTCGTAGTAGCAACAGTGAATCCTTCACCAATTCTTGTTGGCTCACATATTATGTGTGAACCAATGTGGGGATCTCTTTGTGACCGTAGAAACAGCAGCCTATTTCCTTCATATTAAACCTTGTCATCTTCAAAATGGAAACATAGGACTGTGAAGTCATAGATATAATAAAACACTAGATGGTCATATTTGGGATAAATTTGATCATAGGTTTGCTCAATTGAAACTGAGCTAGAACCCAACAACAGCAATAACATCCAGCTGCAAAAATACACATTTCAACTATTTATAGGTAGATATTTTAAGATATGAGAGACACAGCTCATTCATACAAGTCTGGAGTTAAAAAAAATTCCATTAAAATAAATGAACAAAAAAGAACATAAAAAAATTAAAATAAGAATATAATTTTAAGAGAAGCAGGTGAAGAATTTTTAGATGATTTAAGTTTTTTTTTGCTCAGTGAATCAGCAATAAATGAAATGGATTTTGGACATTAGAATTTTCTGTTTCAGGTAGCTCACAGATATTGTCAAAGTTTGTCTAAGAGTATGCAATAAATCTATGAGTGATATATCAGTGATATCGCTCTCTCTCTCTAAGAAACCATACTAGAGGATTTATCACTTCAGACGACTAAACAAATATCTTGGTGAAACCTTATAAAATAGCAAACATTGGAAATAAGAAAAGAAGCCAAATATTCTGTTTATTGGAGTCGATTTCACTGAGAATCAATTTTTCAGCATTAACTCCGCCCACACCAGCATTTGATATTAATTTTAAAAAGCCGTATCTTCAGGAAAGATTTGATTATGAGGAATTATAACCCCATTTAAATGTGATGAAGTCCAGTATAATTTTTGACAATTTTGCTTCAGAATTTTCTTTGTTATAAATGAATGAAAGGAAAAGGGGATGAGAATGATGTAATTCACGGTCAATTTGAACATAATCTATGGGATGATCTCTGCACAGGTACAAAAAAAGAAAAAAAAGGAAAAACAAAATAAAATCTTAGAGAGGAAATTTCAGAGAATGACTTTTAAAGAGAAAGAATTGGGTAGAGGTTTTAGTGTAAGATCTGGGTGAAGATAATAGTTTTTATTTACTTTATTTTTTTTATCGTTTGGTTAGAAATGGAAGGACAGCATTCATAACTCTTTATTTCTAGTTGTAGGAGGGAGGAAATTATCTTCAAACGGGAGATCTGACTGGAATTCTTGCAACAGAGTAAATTCCAATAAAGGCATCTGATGACCAGGTGGTGGAGTTAAACCAGGCAACACGAAATGTGCATTGGGTTAGTTTGGGTGGAGAAGGAATGCAGCTATCTGGTTGAGAGGTGCAGAGGATGTGACAAAATAAGGTGGAGAGAAGAAATAGCATGTCAGTGAGCCATTAGCTGTAACATAATGGATGGCAAATCTTCATCAATAAGGTAGATTTTATTTGTTCTTGTAAGACCAGCAGAAATTACATAGTATCAATTCAACAAAACAGATTGCTCTACTCATGATATCTAGTTCAGGCACTAGACCAGCAGTTTTGAAGGGAAGGGATAAGTCAATACCACTGACACCACTATTTCATCAGCAACTTATTTTACTGGCTCAGGAGGGGTGAAAGCAAGGTTGATCTCAGTGGAATTTGAACTCAGAATGTAAAAGTTAGAAGAAACATTAATTTCAAATTTTGGTAAAATGATTATAATTAAATGAAATGTATGTATGCATGTTTGTGTGTGTGTGTGTGTGAGAAAGAGAGTGTGTGTGCATATACATATATTATCACCATCATTATCATTTAATATCTGCCTTCCATGCTAGCATGGGTGGGACAGTACCACAAGAGCCGTCCAGGCAGAAGCCTGCACCAGACTTCTGTGACTGTTTTGGCAGGATGCCCTTCCTAACACCAACCACTCAGCATAGTGGACCTGATGCTTTTTAGGTGGCACAGGCACAGATGTCAGTATATGTTTGTGTGTGTGTGTGTGTGTGTGTGTGTGTGTGTGTGTGTATGTATGTATGTATGTATGTGTACATATATATATAATCCTCCAGGCAATAACTGAGGAATTCAAGACGGGTTCCCTTAGACCTATTATTTCAGTAATCACACATATATACAATAATGTACTGGTTTTAATTCTATTTTGCTCTTTTACTTGCCCATACTGACAATGGTTTATATATTTATTTGATTTGTTTTTGCCCTATCTGTTAACCATCAACAAATTGGAACCACGTCATGGCTTTCAAAAACTAACTAACCAATTAGGTTGTAGGACTGACCATGACCCCCACCCCACTACACATAGGGATTGAGAGACTTGTTGATCAGCAAAAAAATAACGAACACCAACACTGTACTTTAGTGACCACCGGGTTCCTTACTCTAATTAGTATACTTATATAACAAATTCTCACATGATGGGTTCACCATCATAGGTTGCATATGCCATCCGCAACGTTGCAGCTACTAACTGGCACTCTACATATGAACTTTCACCTCCGTAACACAAACCATTCCTTGAAATCCACCACTGTATTTCTATGTAAACATAATATGAATTCCTATGTAAACATAATGCAAACTACTGCCTAAATCCATCCTTCTTAAAAACTCTACAAGAATGACTATATTCACCGATCCACCATTGGACGAAGTAACATGGATCCTGGATTACACCACAGGAAGTTTGTAGCTTATTTCCACTTCCTGTACCTAATTCATTCCAATAAGTTGTACTTCTCTCACAACCCTATGATTGCTCCTATTCTTTTTCTGCCCTTTTCAATAATGACAGATACACTGTACCTATTGTTAACTGTTTATTATATGTATTAGCCCTCCTAACCAATTAGAACCTCTGATGAAGCCTAGAGACACACTCCTCATCCAAACTATATCTGCCCATCCCTACAGAACACTGAAGAGATGGAGATGGCATGGAGGATTTTGTTGCCTCTTGGCAGAAACGGCTGTAAGGAACTGATCTTTTGCTTTTTTCTGTAATATTAACGCATGTGTGTGTAACACATAGTTACTGCATGTGTATGTCTTCTTCTAATACTTTCTAACGCTTTGTAATAAATAGACACACTGGAATGTCTACTGGATGATGTATGTCGTTTTGTATCCTCTCCATTTTCTTATTTGCCGTATAAATTAAGGGTAAACCACTCTTTACTCCTGCCCATATATGACACACAATTACAAGATTGCCATGCAATAACCAGCGTTTGGGTATGAATAATTGGGTACACTACAAGCAGTATATTGGATAGGCATTATCCCTTAGTTGGTTGGTTTCACAACCTCTAACTCTCACAGAAATATACATATATATATAAATTTAAATAAAGGTTCATAGAACTACCTTAAAGGATAGAAACTATCCAATGAATTACTGATTTGTTGCTTATTATTTTGTTGTGAATAGTAATATTCCTGAAATAACAAGTTTAAGTATAAATATTGTTTTATAGATATTCAAATTAAAATCCAGAAAATGGAGAAGTAGCATTAATATAATTTATTACTACTAAAATTCATCATTTTCACTTACAGCTGTTTCGATTTTACCCAAAAGAATTAAATTCCAGTAATTAAAACATTTTATTGGGCAAAATATATTATATTAATGCTACTTCTCCATTTTTGGACTAATGGGTATATGTCGATTAGTGTGCTGAAGTGTTGAGTAGAACACTGGCTCAGTTTGGGCTACCTGGTGTCATCCACAGTTGGAGTATATTTCCATTGGATCTACTTCAGGAATTCCGCAGTGTTAGTTGAGATAATAATAATTCCTTAAGTAATGAGAAGATGGATTTGATATTAATCTTTATTTTGTACAACAGTCGTTTCAACCCATCCTGCTAAAATTGATATAACACAACATGTTGAAAGGAGTCTAACCCATTAGGGACAGTAGCAGGATGGGTTGAAATGACTGTTGTACAAAATAAAGATTAATACCAAATCCATCTTCACATTACTTCAGAAATTATTATTATTATCATTATTATTATTATTGTTATTATCATCATCATCATCATTATTATTGTTATTATCATCATCATCATCATCATTATCGTTATTATCATCATCATCATCATCATTATCATTATTATTATTATTATCATTATCATTATCATTATTATTATTATTATTATCATCATCATCATTATATATATAGTAGCTACAAAATTAACTAGTATTAATATTCACACACACACACACAAACACACATATATATATATATATGGATAATACCAGCATGAATATATGACATTTTGCTAGAAAATCATTGGTATTGTTAAATATCAGTTATAATGAACTAAGAAATCTCACATAGTTATTTCACATTTTCTCTAACGTCTGTACTGTACATAATCATAAATTAATGCATAATTATCTGCAGACAGCTTGTTTGTTATTGTTTACCTAGGTCAACTCTGATTGGGAATATCTATGATCAAAAATGTTTTAACTGTGATCACTGTAGTTCAATATATCTAGGACTACCTTGTCCAATATGTCCTTTAAGATGTTAGGATGCCTTTTCCTAGCAAGTCAAGCAACCATGTGGGACTCTCCCATTGGCTTGGCCAGAAGCTAGTAAATTAATCTAGTGGATCTTGGACTTTCAAGCTTTCTTACCCTTTTTTTTTTTTTTTTTTTGGTATTTAAAAAACGATACAGGACCATAAGTCTTTTGGGAACTAATGATATATTTGTATCTGATTTCAAACTTAACTTTACAGTAATGAATTTTCTTATCTACATCTATATATCTATTTATCATAGATTTGTTATACATTGGAGCATACATGTAGCTATACACTTGAGCATATGTGTAGCTTTTTTGATGTGTGAGCACGTGTGATGATGATGATGTGTGGCTTGATTAATCACCTCAGCACCTGTATGGTTTACTTTGACAGATACCAGCTTCGTTCCATCAATGTAACTAACAGATGTTCTTTTTTATCCTCTGTATGGATGATACTCAAAGCAACTCAACATTAACAAAGGTTAGACTGCAACTTCATGAATAAATATATAACCTACTATAGAACCAAGTGTGGAAATAAAATAGTTCCTAAGGATTGATAAATTGAAGTTATTAGGAACAATTCTAAATGCAAAAGGGATCAGGTTTATATACCACTAAATTTAAGACATGCACACAGAAATATACATTATATCTTAGTTGCCAACAGCAATCAATGTGTGATGGATTAAACAAGATATCTACTTACAAAACACTTGTAACAAAAGACAAAACACATAAAAAAAAAATAAAGATGAAAAAGAAATTAGACGTTTGGAAGTATGTGTAACTAAACTAGTATCTTGAAATTTAAGTCACCTTGCTGTTTATGTCTCTCTCTCTGTCTCTGTCTCTCTCCCAACATACCAAAGCTCATACTACACAATCTTTCTCAGGACTGCATCCTTTTAGAACAAACATCCTGCAAATTAATCTACGCCTGACATGAAGCTCACTAATGGATTTTCTTCTCTATATTCTCCAATGAACCTGTTAAAATCTATGCCAGCTACACTCTCAAACAACAACCGAGTTTACTTTGCTTACCATCATGGAAGATACAACCTGTGTCTTTTTTGCTGTTATCTTTCTTCCTCATTTATATCTATTTATTAATAAATTTGTTGTACTTATAAATGTCTGAGCACATGCATAGCTTTCTTTGATGTATGAGCATACATGCAATAATGATGATGATGATGATGGTGATGATGATGATGATGGTGATGATGAGGATGATAATGATGATGTATGGATTGATTAATGATCTGAGCATGTGTGGTTTACACTGATAAGTACCTACCTGATTACACCAATGTTATCTGTTTTTCTGTATTGTTCCCTATACCCATATTGGATGGAGAAACATAACTTCTTTTACTGATGGGAAGGAAATTCAATAAGGAAAACGTGCAATCTGATTAAATCTATGATAGGGTAAAAATTGTTCCTTCCAGCACAAGATGATTCTTCATGCTAAAACCTTTCTAGAAAAACATACTACTCTGATATAACACTGATAAATGAGAGATATCTCTTTATACTCTAATATAACATTTCTAGTTACACAACGCAGTATAAATACACTTAGTTCTGTCTTCTAGTGACTGATGACAGGAAGGACATCTATAGTCATAAGATCCCAACCAAATCAAGCATTAATACAGAACATCAAGATTAGTACACACATGCACACACATGTGCGCATGCGCGCACACACACACACACACACACACACACAGACAGAGTCAAGAAGTATGGTGTCACAAACCCAGCCAAATTATGCCAGCATGAAAAATCAGATTTTAAAAAAATGATGATAACGATGATGATGATGAAGAGATAGTAGAGGTCTTTGATCTTGTTCTGATCATGTACATTTACCATCAAAGGTACTCCAGTAATGATCAACCGGCTTTTTTTTCAGACATATTGCACTCAGTACTACACTAACCGCTATATCTCCTCTCTTAAAACAGTAGGGTGTGATTGAAGGTTGATTTGGCCGCTATTTTTGGTAGGTTGAGTTGACTAAATGGAGGTTCTCCCATGGATGTAAGGAGAGGAGATATATATATATATATATATCTGTGCCGGTGGCACATAAAAAGCACCATCCGAACGTGGCCGATGCCAGCGCCGCCTTGGCTGGCTTCCGTGCCGGTGGCACGTTAAAAGCACCAACCGATCGTGGCTGATGCCAGACCCCGCTGGCACCTGTGCAGGTGGCACGTAAAAAGCACCCACTACACTCGCGGAGTGGTTGGCGTTAGGAAGGGCATCCAGCTGTAGAAACACTGCCAGACTGGAGCCTGGTGCAGCCCCTGGCTTCCCAGATCCCGGTCGAACCGTCCAACCCGTGCTAGCACGGAAAATAGACGTATGATGATGATGATGATGATATATATACACACATACATACATACATTACATATATATATTGTGGAGGAAGTAGAGAAATATTAATAACAAAATAGATCGCAATTGTGTCTGTACCCCCAGCATGGCATAGGTTAAATGATGAAGTGAATACTGGATGATACCAAAACAACTTGGCCTTTAGTATAGTGATGAAAAGGACAACCCCACAACAGCGACCCACCACTCAGATATTTCTCTATCATAGATCTGAATAAGTAGAAATGACCTAGATATTTTATAATCACTTAAATTTATAATTACAACTTTTAATTCCTTTACCCTATTCTACTGTTTCATCCCAATACCAAACAGAACAACACATCAACTAGTATTTTTACTGTTTTATTCCTTCACTTAGTAAACAACAGCAATTACAATTAAACAATAACTTCAGCCAACCATTACAAAGTCTAAAGTTATGAAGGACAAAGAAACAAAAAAGATCTGTGGACACAGTCTCTTCCTTCCTCCTCTTACCACTGTCGCCACCACCACCACCTCCACCAACACTACACCACCACCACTACTAATGTGAATGCATACAACTATGAAGTACTTAGTTGCACCCGCATGTCCACACACACACACACTCACTCTTACAGAGTTTTGGTGCAAACCTAGAATATAAATAAAAAATTATTGACAGAAAAGAAGCTTCCCCATTCATAATAATAATGGCAATTATCATCATCATAATTATCATAGTCATCATCAACATCAGAAACACAAACATAATATGGCAAGGTGCCGAAATCTGTTATTGCATGCTAACTACAGGGGTTTGTTTGCTCATTGCGAAACGGAAATAAAAGAGATGCTTCATTGATGTACTGAATTGTTACATGCTATTCACAACTGAGTGAGTGGGGAAAATCATAGACCAAGAACAATAGCCCCACCCATATACCCCATCCATGTCAGATTGTACTAAGAAATATAAAAAGTTTAGGAGAAATTATTTAATTAACATGAATTCCACATGTAAAAGAGAACTTAGAGGAAAGAATATACACAATTATTAATAAGTTTTCTTTTTGAATGACGCAGGGTAAAGAAGTAGACTTTTTGTCTGAAACTGCCAAAGGTTTTGAAGTAAAAGACAAACCATTTAATCATAAATATAAGAAACAAGTTTGGTGAATCAAAGGATAAAAATGAAGCTACTTGGCATATAATAGTACTTTTGCAGTAAGAATGGCTTTCTGATTAGAAGCCTATTGTGAAGGGTTTTGTAGCAGGTTAAAAGGCAGAATGTATGTTATGGCAATAAAATATTGGATACAAATAGTTGTTAACAGCAATCACTGATTCTGAAGCTGGCTGGTAGGATAGTAGAAGTAACTTCAGAAGATGTTTTCTTCAGTACTCAAAGACAGCAGTAAAACGCCATCACAATTATAAAGCTTATAAGACTGAATAAAAACTACCAGTGATATATAACACTTCATACATTCGTTTAATGGCTTTAGAGAAGAAAGGACGACACCCATGACCCCTTGCAGAGCTTCCAAGTATGATAGGAGAGTAAATGCAGGGTAAGTTGTCCTTTGACAAGATATCTGACTTGAATGCTTGAACAGAATGAATTCCATGAGAGCTCAAGGGTTGGTGTAAAACCAGGCAACACATTTAAATTTTCTATCTAAATTGGATAAAAAGAAATTAACAGCACTCAAGGGAGCCTTTGTTGCCATGTGACATAGCAGCCAAGTCTCTCAAATCACACTCTATGTCTAAAACTATTGAGGAAAAAATACAGGTTGATCCCAGCTGTAAAAGCTTTTTATTATAGCTAGCTCATTCAGATCCCACTCAAGGACAAGCAAATTAAATTACCCTAAACAAAGTCTCCCCTGGCCCCAACTTAATCTAAATGTAAATCAAGAATTGAATTAGACTAAATACATGTTGCTACCAAAAGAGAGATTAAAACACAACATTAAATTAAAGAATAATTATTATAGACCTATAAGAATAAAACTAAATATAAAATCACTAACAATATATAACAGCTAAATTTAACTGAATGAAAACTAGCAACAATATATAACAGTTGAATTAAACTTAATGAAAGCCAGCAACAATATATAACAGATGAATTAAACTGAACAATGACCAGCAACACTATATAACAGTTAAATAAAGACTCATAAGAAATCTGTTACAATCAGATTGAAATTAAACAAAGGCATCAGTACTCACTCTCTAACTAATAGAGGTCAAACAATTGACCCTATTTATCACATTCTCATGAAATAAATATTGATTGATTGATTGGTAGAACAAGATTAATTTTATCAGTGAAGTATGTTTTAGGAAAATCTTCAATGGGATTTGAATTCAAAGTATTCTACACAGACTGGACTTTTGTGGCACTGAAAATGAAAACTGAGTTGTAGAGGTAGATGTTATAGTGCTAGTGTTTAATGGTCATTCTTATTTATTTATAATCTTATTTGCCAGTAGAGTAGAAAATGAGATATTTTTCAGTGGTTAGAGATTTGTCTTTTCAGTTTTCCTAAACTGCTTCTGAATGTTTAGAAAGTTGGTTAACCACTTGGACATCAAGTAAACATTCAGAAAACTACTCTTTAAATCCAAGATATTTCTCCACTGGATTTTCAAATAAACAGAAAGTTCAATTTCTATATAAGGACTGAAAAATTTTCTTCTGTAACTGGGTTCAATGATTCCCATTTTTGGAAGCATTGTAAAAAGCTTGTTGAGATAAAATCCTTCACTGAGAAACAGTGCAGCAGAGAATAGAGCAGATTTTGCAAAATATTTGGTGAAACCATCCACGAGGATTCATTTTATCAGTGTAGATTCAATAGAGTATTAATTAATCTGACCTTTATCATAGAAAAATGATTTAGGAAAAAAAAAAAAAAAAGAAAATAGAAAATATATAGTGTAAAGCTAAATATTTGAGATTAGAAAGGACTTTTCTCTTCATAATAATCCTCCTCCTCATAAGCATCCCAACTATCATGATCTCGCTCATCTCCCCACCTCCCATTCACTCCTACCACAAACTGAAGATCAATATTACTCAAGATTTAAATAGTTCAATGCCCAGAAAACTAAGTTCAAATAAAACATACACACACGCAGACAGCACACACACACACACATACATACACACACACAGTGCATGCACACACACAGACAGTGCATGCACACACATACACACACACATATACACACAGACAGTGCGTGCACACACACACACATACAGACAGTGCACGCACACACACATACAGACAGTGCACACACACACACACACACACACAAAGAGTCTAAGACAAGAAGACAAGAAATATCACAAATGAAGAAATTGAATTCTCTTTTATAAATAGCTTGTTATTTCATTTAGTGAATTCGATTGTAAAGAACTGACTTCTGTAAAGAGTTCAAAGACATGCAACTGAACTTTCACAGTCCCTCCCATACAACAATGATCTTTATGAGGGTCAACAAATAACGAACTTCTCAAAAAGATTCCATTGTAAACACAGTGAAGGGTAGTGACAAAGAAACTTTGAAAACTACTACATGGAAAGTGAGCTTCACAGACGCGTTCTACGAATTCCGATATTCGATTTGAAGGAATAAGAAAAAAAGAACCAAAAATAAAAACAGAAAAAAAAACAAACAAAATTTTTCTTGTGAAAGGTCAAGTAGCATAATATATAAAAATCTTTGACTTTATTTAATGAAATAACATTTTTAAATGTTGCAGAGATGTGATATAGCTAACATATTGATAAAAAGATATACAGTGGCATTATATAAATATATTGATGTCATCATCATTTGAAATATAATATTGATATAACATATTGATACTAACATATTGATGTGATGTAACTAATATATTGGTTTCTGAGAATCAACACTATATGACATACTCAAAAACAATAGATATTTTACTTGTGACAAGTGAAGTGGAATAATGTATGAAAATCATCACTTTCATTTAAGGAAACAATATTTTAAATACTGGAGTGATGTCATATAACCAATATATTAATAAAAAATGACAGTGATACGATGATACAAATTAATGTGATACATACAAGTATTATGTGTGTGTGTGTGTGTGTATGCAAACATACACACACACACATATAATTTGTATCATCGTATCACTGTCATTTTTTATTAATGTGTGTATGTGTGTGTGTGTATATGCACACACACACAGTATAGTTGTAAAGCAGCTTGATGTGATGCCAACACATTAGTTAGATGCAAACTCATTATTTCTTGAAACCAAGGATTTCAATAGTGTATGAGACACCAAAAAACAATACACACACACACACACACACACACATATATATATTTTCTTTCTTGTGAAATGTCAAGTAGAATAATGTAGAATAATAACAAAAAAACAAAACAAAATCAACAATTTTCTTTAAAGAAATAACATTTTCAATGTTGGAGTGACGTAATATAACTAAAATATTAAGAAAAGACATACTGATGTGATATATCGATTTCTTACATTGGCCTAAAGCCACAAATTTATAGGGAAGGATATAGAGAATTGAATTGGCCTCCAGTATACTACTAGTACATCTTATTTACATTTACTCCAGAGAGATGAAAAACAAAGTCAATCATGGTGGAATATGTGAAAAAATGCAAATAGTCCCCAAAAGGATACTTGTTTGGTACTCTACCAATTTGTCAGGTACTTTCCAAATGTATCAGGTGCTCTACCAGTTTGTTTATCAATCAACTAATTTGCATGTTCCTCTACTGATTCTGTCATCTTGCATTCTGTTTAATGCTCCACAGTATATTTGTAGTTTATATGAGGAAGGGATATTTAAATAGAAGAAGAATAATTTAATAGTTTGGCTTTATTAATCAATAAACTAGTGTTTAAACTTCAAATGCTGAATAAATTTATTTTATGTGTTAACATTAGAATGGGTTTCACCACTCTCCTTTGGTTACAGAATATACAGGAGTGGTACTAACATACTGGCATACTGTTAATCTACTATGAAGGACCACAATGAGTGGTGAGGTGCCTGAAGACCCATATAGATATATAATCATCATTATTGTTAAATCTCTGTTTTTCTAGCCATGTGCCTCCTATATAGTAAGACGCCTCTGCTTGTCTCTCTAGCTATCACACTTTAGTCTTTCAGCATCTGGCACCTAATCACCTATAACTCTCTAATACTTCATCCCTGCACTTAGTAGTGGGAGCTTTTTATTTTTCCTCTTAGTGTTGGTGGCATGGAAAAAGCACTCAATACACACACACACATACAAGCACATGTATGCACTTGTATGAAGTTAATATTCCACTCTATCAGCAGTCAAAAATTCTTGTTTGATAGGGTCCTTCAGGCAATAAAAATGTCACCAATGCTGTGCAATATGTATTAAGTATTGTTCCTCTTGTTTGTTATACTAAACATCCCACCCCATACTCATATAAATACACACACACACACGTATATAAGTGTATGTAAAGTGTACTAGGTATGGATATCTCAACTAAAGAGAAAACTCAATAACAGGGTCTGAAGATCAAGGGTAAAAAACTAATGATAGTCCAGATATTAACCTGTATTCCTTTAGAGATACAAATGCATTTCTCTACACTTCTGTATTGAGCGGTATAAAACTTTTGAAATTATTTAACTTGCATGATATGATGTTTTATATATAAAAATATATATATATATATATATACTATTATCAAACCCAAACTGTTATATTTAATTATTTGTCATGCTGGACTGCTGAAATCTACAAGTTTTTTTCATTCTCTCTCTGTTTATTTTCTCTTATTCCTTTCTAACCTTCCCAAGTGTCAAACTATTACACTTGCTTGTTGTTGTTCATACACCTGCCTTCGTCTTTAGTTTTTCTATAAATTTCAACTAATATCTCTTTGCAACTCCTACTGATCATTCTTTCCTTCCTTTACTAAATGTGAATAAACTTGCAACTCTTCTACAAGAACCTGCTCTGCACACCATTTCCCACATACTTATTTAACCCTTCATTTCCCTAGCATGAAACTGATTCCCTCCCTTGGGGTTGGTTGTCTTGCAAGCTGCATGGCAACCCCAAAAGGAACTGTAAATCCAGAGTTGACATCTGCTCTTCTCTCCATTCTTGTGAACTCATTTCACCCTTTTTGGATAGACTTGTGACTGGTGATGGAAAATGGATCTTCTATCGAAATGTTAAACGTCATAAACAGTAGCTTGGTAAAAGGGAAAAAGCTCAATCACAACTGAGAAGGGAACTTCATGGAAAAAAGGTTCTTCTCTCTATCTGGTGGGATTGCAAAGGAGTTAATTCACTTTGAATTGTAACCACCAAATGCAACGATCAATGCTCAAGTCTACTGTCAGCAATTAGAGTGTTTGAACCAAGCTTTGATGGAAAAAAGACCCGCTTTAGTGAATCGAAAAGGAGTGATGTTCCATCAGGACAATGTGCAATCCCACACTGCAAAGATCACATCACTGAAGATCAAAGAGCTTGGTTTGGAAAAAATTCCTCATCCACCTTATTCTCCCGACCTTGCTCCTTGAGACTACCATTTGTTTCGTAGTTTACAGAATCATTTGGGGGAGATAACTTTTGCAAACCAGGAGGAGGTCGAAACTGAGATTTCAGAGTTCTTCACTTTGAAACCAAAAGGGTTTTACATTGAAGGGATTAAAAAGCTTGTAAATAGATGGAAGGAAGTTCTAGATAATGAGGGACAGTACATTGATAATTAAATTTCAATTAAATATAACATTTGATCACTTGTTTTCTTTATTCAAAATTTGGATGGAACTTACGGGATGACCTGATATATCATTCCAGCAGGAAATCAGATTGGTATTACAATCCTTTTTATTCTCATATAATGAATTAAAGTAGCCATGGGGTGGAAAGCACATTCTCTGACAAAATGATGAAAAAATAGAAGAAAATCAAACGGAGACCACTCAGAATTTATTGAAAAAATGTAATAAAAACACAGTTTCTTTATGACTTTTCTGTCATATCTCAAATGATTCAATTTTCTATTGTATTCTTGTGTATTTCAGAGAATAAATATTTTCTTGCTAATAAGATGGTCAAACTTATTCCACTCCTACTTTTGCTGTTTAGGTTAACAATCAAGTACCAATATTAAAGATTTGAAGAGATCATAGTTCACCAGACAATCAGTGGTTCCCATCTTGTCACAATAACTCAAGTTATTGGTGACAGTCAGTGGAAAAGACAGTTATTTATATTTATTTTATGTCATGCATTCTGTGAACAAAAGAGTTATTGGTTGCACGTTTCAAACAGGCCAATCAATTATTCACTGCATAAGAGAGAGAGAGGGGGGGAGAGAGAGGGGTAGGGAGAGAGAGAGAGGTGAGAGAAGGGAATCCCTGTACAACTTGACCTGAATAAATACAAGATATGTTTTCTTTCAATTCACTTATTTATGGGAAATTTTTAGCTGATGTAATATATCTTTCATTAGTCTGTATGTGTATATTTCTATATAAATGTTTATACATACAGACACACACAGCCACACACACAGACATAGAATCATACATACACACACATACTCTCATCATCATCATCATCATCATCCTCATTTTACATCTGCTTTCCAAGCTGGCATGTGTACTGGTGCACACATCATCAACACTGTTTAACATCTGTTTTCCATGCTAGCATGGGTTGGACAGTGTGACTGGGGTCTGGGAAGCCAGGAAGCTGCAGCAGGCTCCAGTCTGATCTGGCAGTGTCTCTACAGCTGGATGCCCTTACTAATGCCAACCACTCCGTGAGTGTAGTAGGTGCTTTTTATGTGCCACCGGCACAGGGACCAGAGGGGGCTGGCAACGGCCATGATCGGTTGGTGCTTTTTATGTGCCACCGGCACAGGTGCCAGTCAAGGCAACGCTGGTATTGGCCACTTTTGGATGGTGCTTTTTATGTACTACTGGTACAGGTATCACAACTACAATTTCTATTTGATTTTCATGTTGATGTACTTGACTCAATAGGTCTCCTGAAGCACAGCAAGTCACCCTACGATCCAAGGTACTTTTGAATGGGCTGGAGCTGGTTATGCAAAACTGGTGTAGGATACAGCCATGAACTCACTTTATTTGCCAGGTCTTCGCAGTCACAGCATATCTCCAGAGGTCTTGGTCTTTTGTCATTTCCTCTGTGAGGCCCAATATTTGAAGGTCATGCTTCACCACCTCATCCCATGTCTTCCAGGGTTTACTTCTACCCCGGATTCCTTCAACTGTTTGGGAGTGGTACTTCTTCACACAGCTCTCCTCATCCATCTGTAGTACATGACCATACCAGCACAGTCGTCTCTCTTGCACGCCACATCCGATGCTTCTTATGTCCAACATATCTCTCAGGGCGCTTACACTCTGTCGTGTGTGCACACTGACATTATGCATCCAGCAGATCATACTAGCTTCATTTCTTTCAAGCCTATGCATGTCCTCTGCAGTTATAGCCCATGTTTCACTGCCGTGAAGCATGGCAGTTCGCACACATGCATCTGAGCGAGAGGCCCTTTGTCACCAGTAGGGGTAGAAGCTTTCTAAACTTTGCCCAGGCTATTTGTATTCTAGTGGTAACACTCTCTGAGCATCCACCTCCACTACTTATTTGGTCACCTAGGTAGTGGAAGCTATCAGCTACTTCTAGTTTCTCTTCCTAGAATGTGATGGAATCTGCTTTCTGAGCATCTGTGGTGTTTATTGCCCCTATGCATCTGCCACACACGGAAGCTATCTTCCCGGTTAATCTTACTTTGATCTTGCTGCACCTCTTTCGTGTCCATAGCTTAAACTGGGTACATCTCATGGAGTTTCTACCTACATCTTTTCTACAAGTTGAGCAGGGCCACCTACCTGAGGGTGTGTGTGATGTTTTTACCTTCCTACTTACTAGAACTTTGGTCTTTGCTACATTTACTCTAAGGCCTTTTGATTCTAAACCTTGCTTCCACACCTGAAATTTCTTCTCTACTTCTGGTAGTGATTCTGCTATGAGGGCCAGGTCATCAGCATAGAGGAGCTCCCAGGGGCAACCTGTCTTGAATTACTCTGTTATTGTCTGGAGGACTATGATGAATAAAAGGGGACTGAAGGCTGATTCTCAGTGGACCCATACTTCTACCCGGAATTCTTCACTATACTCATTGCCAATCCTAACCTTACTAACGGCCTCTCTGTATATGGTGTATACAGCCCTTATTAACCATTCATCAATCCCCAGTTTCCGCATTGCCCACCAGATAAGGGATGAGGGACCCTGTCAAAGGCTTTCTCCAAGTTCACAAAACGCTAAGAATAGGGGTTTATCTTTAGCTAGGTATTTCTCCTGCAGTTGTTGAACCAGGAATATAGCATCAGTGGTACTGGCACAAAACCGAACTGCATCTCATCTAAGCAGACTCTCTCCGTGACCTTCATCACTTGATCCAGCAGTTTGATACCCCTGTAGTTATTTCTATCTAGAGCATCACCTTTACACTTGTAGCAGTTGACTATGGTGCTGCTATGCCAGTCATTGGGTATGACTCCATCATGAACTACCTGGTTTACAATACGAGTGGCCATAGCCCACACCACCAGATGTTTTAAGTATCTCAGCAGTGATTCCTGATGGGCCGGGGGCTTTTCCTGGCTTCATACCCTTAATTGCTTTATCTACCAGGGAGCTGTCTATTTGATAGCTGGTCCCTCTACTGGGTCAACATTTGGCAGGCTCTCCTCCTCCCATTCATTCTCCACATTCAGTAGTCTTTCATAATGGCACACATAAATGCAATAGCATCTGTAAAATATTTGTCAACTAAATTTCACTTACAGGTCACTGATCAACCTTAAACTATGTTAGAAGTTACTTGCTCAAAGTGATGTTTAGTGGAATTGAACTCCAAACTGCATCACTGCAAAGTGTACTTTTAAACCTCATAGCCATGATCATTCACTCAATGGTTAATTGCACCTATCCCTAAATAGATTATTGTTGATTAGCACCAGGTCAGCCTTCATCAAGGAAATCTACGATATTTGCCATTGAGTCATAACCTTAATGTCTCTTTTTCAGACGTAAAAAGCACTATCCGACTCGTGGCCGATGCCAGCACCGCCTCGACTGGCTTCCGTGCCGGTGGCACATAAAATACACCAATCTGACCATGGCCGTTGCCAGCCCCGCCTGGCACCTGTGCAGGTGGCACGTAAAAAGCACCCACTACACTCACGGAGTGGTTGGCGTTAGGAAGGGCATCCAGCTGTAGAAACATTGCCAAATTAGACTGGAGCCTGGTGCAGCCTTCTGGCTTCCCAGAACCCCGGTCGAACCGTCCAACCCATGCTAGCATGGAGAACGGACGTTAAACGACGATGATGATGATGATGAAATGTATCTAGGAGTACATTAACAAATATATATCTGTGTATTTTTCAGAGAGACTTTGTAATTTATGTGAGATTTAACTGCTATTTTTTGCAGCTCAACTTCTGGTTTGTTTCTCTCTCTCCAAATAGGTTTTCCTTGTTTAGCTCCAGATCAAACCTGATCAAACAGACCCTGTAGTCAAAGGGAATCTTATTAATCTTAAGCATGAGGATCTAGAACTTCTTTCTTTGGGTTCTCAACTATTGAGAGAGAGAGAGAGAGAGAGAGAGAGAGAGAGAGAGAGAGAGAGAGAGAGAGAGAGAGAGAGAGAGAGAGAGAGAGAGAGAGAGAGAGAGAGAGAGAGAGAGAGATGGTGCCCTAAGTAATTGAAAAGTGGTTGGAAAAGATAAACATAAAATTGAAAATAGTGCACATCCAGAAAACAACATTATTTGGTAGTGCAAAGAAATCACGGAAAAGTCCTTAAGACTTAAAAGAACACACCACCTTAGTTCATAACTGATACATTAATGACTCCTCCAGCAATAAGCTAAGTATGTCAGATATTATAATAACAATGATTTTCTTTTCTTTCTACTATAGACACAGTGCCTGAAATTTCAAGGGAGGGGGTCTAGTATATATATTGAACTCGATGCTCAACTGGTACTTATTTTATTGACAAAAAGATTAAAGGCTAAGCTCACCTTGGCAGAATTTGAGCTCAATAATAATAATAATAGTATTAGTAAATATCTTAAAACAACAAATGACTGGATACTAAAACTCATTGAAAATCATGAGAGGTTAAGAAACTTCATTTTATCTTGGAGGAAGGCAAAAGATTTGGCACTGATTTCATGAATGATAACCCAGGCTGAACAGCCTGAGGGAAGTGTGGTAACTGTTGTTGCAAAGAAACTAAAATTAATAGCAAAGAAAAAAAATGTTTGAATAATTGTCTAGTAGGAGGGGGCAGAAATTGCTGCATGGTAAAAATGCAACCTGTAACTAACATACTGATGTTGACCAGAAGCATACCTGTCAGTGGCTATGGAGCCCACAATGAAAGGCAGAAAGTGAAAGCTTCATCTTAGCTGTCAATATCAAATCTTATTGACCTGGAACTACTAATCCAATGTGATGAAAAATGGAATATATCCAAAGTGCTGAATCTGCAATGCTAAAAAAATGGAAGTCAAAGTTAACCTCAACAGGATTTGCATTTAGAGTGCAGAGGTCCAGAATGAATACCACAAGACATTCTATCCTATACTCTAATAAATCTGCTGTCTCACCCTCTTAATTTAGGACACATTATCTAATGTGTTTTTTCTGTCCTTCAGACACTAGGGTGTGATCTGAGAGAAATTTAACTGCTATTTCTTGCACATCATACATACCAAACAGCTATATGCACACAAACTCCCTTGTTGATGTGTGTTTCTATCTAAACAAGTAATAGAACGTAGCATAGTTTTCTGCTTCATGCAGTGGTAGCTATTTACAACTGGTGGTTATTTTGTCAGCTTGAAATGACAGGATCAAATCAAGAGTCATGTTGAAAAAAGAAAAAAGGGTAAAAAGACACAGTGAAAAAAAATTACAGCCTTCTTAGAAAGAGAACTAAATCCAGACATTAGGTTAGCAGCCTACATCTGTAAAACACACAGTGTAGCACTGCAACTCAATTGCACAAGAAGTTGTGTTTCCACCATTTGTGGTGCCACAGGGCATTTGGGATGGAACTGAAAATCAGAGAATTCAACTAGAAAATTCAATCATGAAGCAACAAATCTGTCATTCTCAAGCTGATGCTGTTAATATTTATTATTTATTATTATTATTATTATTATTATTATTATTATCATCATTACTATTATTATTATTATCATCATCATCATCATTACTATCATCATCATCATCATTTTTATTAGATATCATTATTTTAAATTTTTACTTTTTATTGGAGTGTATTATAGTTTAGAAGAATTCTTTGTGTGACCAAGCCCATGTGTGTGTGTAAGAGAGTGCACATATACCTGTGTGCTTGCGTAGGAGTGTATATGTTTTTATATACATATACATGCTTGTATGAGTGTGCGTGGGTGTATATATCTCTCTCTTTATATATGTATGTATGTATGTATGTATGCATGCATGCATGTATGTATGTATACATATACACAAAAAATGTGTGTGTGTGTGCAAGATATAAGACAGTATGCGAGGTAGAGAGAGAAGGTGCATGAGAGAGAGAACATATGTGTGAGAGTGAGTGAGATGGAGAGTGCACGTTAGTGCTAGAGAAAGTATGTGTGAAAGAGAAAAGGGGAGAGAAAGAAAAAGGAGAGGTTAGGTTCATTTTGCTTCTGTAGTCGTTAACCTATCTCCAGCTGTTTTGATGCTAAAGTTAGTATATACCTTGCAGCTCTAAATAGCAGCAGTAGCAATGATGATGGGAGTGGTGATGGCGGTGGTAGTGATTGTATTGATGTGTTGATAGTGGTGATGGAATTGATGTGATAGTGGTACTGATGTGATGGTGGTAGTAGTAATGTGGTGGTGATGGGAATGGTGGTTGTGGTAGTAGTATCAGTGATGCAGAGCTAGTATTGGCCATTGTTGTCTATTTATAGCCCAAGGCAACAAGGACTGAATAAACCAATGGATCAAAGGCAGCCCAAACTTTGTGGGATGTCTAAGATAAAGTTGTTTAATGTGTCCTATATGTAATCAAAAGTATAAAACATTAAATAGCATATGATTCAAGGGATTTAGTTGCTACTTCTAGTAGGTCAAGTGTTCCATTTGGTGTTGTGAGTTGATAGTACTGGAGGTATTTATTCATATATATATATGCACACCGTATTTTAATGTGTATAAGGAACCCTTTTTTGTCAAAAATTAGGTTAAAAAATATGGGAGTTTCTTATTCATGGATAGTATTATAATACCTCACAAAACCTTTTTTCCAAATTTTAAGCCCCCAAAATTAGGGGGTTCCTTATACATGTTAAAATACGATATATATATATATATATCATCATCACTATTGTCATCATTTAATATCTGCCTTCCATGGTAGCATGGGTTGGATGGTTTAACAGGAGTTGGACAGGCAGAAGACTGCACAAGACTTCTGTGTCTGTTTTAGCATGGTTTTTTATGGATAGGTGCCCTTCCTACCACCAACCACCCCAGAGTGGACTGAGTGCTTTTTACATGGCACCATCACAGGCAAGGTCAGTTTCGGCATGGTTTTTACAGCAGGATGCCTCTCTCTGTGTGTGTGTGTGTGTGTGTATGCATAAATATATATGGGTTGGACGGCTTTACAAGAACTGGCAAGCTGTCCAACCCATGCCAGCATAGAAAACGGACGTTATATGATGATGATGATATGTATACAAATATATATATATGTATGTATGTATATATATGTATGTATATATATATATATATATATATATATATATATATATGGCTAAACTCATCTCATATATACATATATGAATCTATGAATCAATCTATCTATCTATCTATCAATGTATCTATCTATATATAATGTAATAATATATATATCTTAATGTCATTAGACCTGTCCGAACCTCTCATCTCTCTGACACTTACTCTCCCTTCCAGAGTTGCAGTGATGTTGGTGGTGGTGAAGATAGACATTGATGAAGATAATGGTGGTGGGAGTAAGGTGGTAAGCAATAGTGTGGTGGTGGTGGTGATGGTGGTGGTGGTGGGAGGAATCAATAATGGGATGTGTTGACAGAGATATGAAATGTACAAACTACTTGCAAACATGCACAGCTATTTAGATGAAGAATGCACCAAGAAATATCTGGGCTGATGCTGCTACTGCTGTTGTGAAAACAGATACGAGAAATACTGATGTATAAGCATGCACATGTGTGTGTGTATGTGTGTGTGTTTGTATAGGTATTTTATATAGGTGGGAGGATATTGAAGTAGAAGATGAGAGAGGAAGAAGAAAGTAAAGTGGAATGTTTATGCATGTGCATGCGTGTGTCTGTGTTGATTTATATGTGTGTGAGTGTGTGTTTATACAACTATACACACACCTCTATCCATATATCTATCTATCTGTCTATCTATCTATCTATCTTGTCATCGTCATCATCATCAATTAACGTCTGTTTTCTATACTGGCATGGGTTGAACAGTTTGACAGGAACTGGAATGCTAGAGGACTGCATCAAACTACAATATCTGTTATATGAATATATATATATATATATATATATATATATATATAAATATAACATATTATGAATATAAATTATATATAGATAAATATGTGCATGTATATATACACACATATATTTATATTCATATATGTTATATATATATATACATATAAATATATGTATATATATATATATATATGTATATATATGTATTTATACATATATATATATATAAATATATATATATGTATATATATATATATATATATATATGTGTGTATATAAATATATATATGTATATATATATGTGTGTGTATATATATATATGTGTGTGTGTGTGTGTATATATATATATCATATCTTTAAGATGTTATTAGACCTGTCCAAGTCTCTTATCTCTGACACTAAACTTCCCTTCCATTTACAATATCATGCTGGCCATATTACAAGAGATGGTATTGGATCTGCCCATATTGCATTTCTCAACACCACCATTCTTATCCCTCTATCAGTCTTACCTATCATGAGTAATATGTGTGTGTGTGTGTGTGTGTGTGTGTGCGCGCGCACATGTGCGCATGTATATATGAAGTGGATTGCATCAGGTTAGCCTACAATCTACCATCACTCTTTTTTGTACTGCCAGTCATCACTCCCTGTCTTTCCTGCAAGCCAGTTATCATTGGCATCTATCACTCACTCTCACCACTGTCCATCTCCATTATTATTTATCTTTTGAACTCTCTCTCTCCTTCAACCATCCTCTCCTCCAAATCACTCCCTTTGAACATCATACTCTTGTTTGCTTCACCCATATATCATAGTCTGTTCTTCCTATTCTGTTTACCTTCTTTCTCTTGTGTTGCTGTGAACAAAGCACAAACTGATGAATCTCTTCAATTTTCTGGGGTACAAGACAGCCTCACAAATGATGGTGCAATTATAATATGCATAGTACATCCTGTAAAGTGGTTTGTAAATGAACAAAGGCAAAGTGGATTTTCAAGTCCTCTTGCTGAGGACACGTAAACCTATATAATGCTTGTGTGACTGGATGCCTTCCTATCACCAATAGTGTGTACTGTTTTGTTGTACACACTATTGGTGATAGGAAGTACACACTGTTGGTGATAGGAAGGCATCCAGTCAAAGAAACTAAGCCAAACATGAGACATGAATGGGATGTAGTCCTCTAAATTACCTAGAAGAGCAGCAATTCCGAATAAAGACAAGATTCATAACCTACCAAGCTCATGCCAACATAGGAAGCAGGTGTAAAACAATGATGAGGAACATCCCACAGCTGCATACATATATTCAATGCATATCTACATAAAGAACTCTAAATGCTAATAGCACAGGAAGAAAGGTTATATGGTTTAATCCATCTTTCAGGAAGAAACATGCACCCTCCACCACATGCAATTCCTCACCTCCATGCAATTGTTTTACATGAAGAACATGACCTCAAAGGAGTATTGTCTGCTGTACTGAAGTCTTCAGTTTATTCATAATGCCATCAAAGAAAATTCATCCTCAAAGTCTACTGGATGATACTGATCGTTTTTCTAAATAACTATGATGATATTCATACATCTGCACCTTTTACCATCTCATGCTTTATAAATATTCCATGTTGTACTTTACAAGGTTTTACAATTGCACACACACACACACATGCACATACATACATACATATATATTGTTTTTTTTTTTTAGAAAAATATAAAAATGGAGAAGAAGCCATAGGCCAACAAGTCTTAAGGTCTGATGATATGCCATAAAATTACTCATTATGGCGAGAAACTCAGGGTAACCCTATAAACAGGCCTTCACCAGTACTAAATAAATATATATATATAAAGATAAATTAGATATAGAGACATACTATTGACAATCCAATAATTTATTTATATACGTATATGAATAAATATATTTGTATAAATAAATATCTACATATAAATAAATGTAGATATGCATAATTGAATCATCATCATCATCATTGTTTAACATCTGTTCTCCATGCTGGCATGGGTTGGATGGTTTGACTTGGGGACTGGCAAGCCAATGGGCTGCGCCAAGTTCCAATCAGATCTGTCAAAGTTTCTACAACTGGATGACCTTCCAAACGCCAACCACTCCAAGAGTGTAGTGGGTGCTTTTGTAACACCAAAGATGAACTGAAGGCAAGGATCATGGCAGCATTCACCAACTTAAACAAGGAGACCGTCCAGAAGATTTGTAGGAGATTCCAAAGTTATCTGGAGGCTGTGGTTTAAGTCAATGGCAATTTTATTGAATATTTAATATTTCAAGATATTTTTATGTAATTTTTGTAAATATATCTGTTAAAAATGAGATGTCAGTGTTATTCACTGCACCCTGTATATATATATATATATATATATGTGTATATGTATAAATAAATATCTATAAATCTCTCTCTCTCTGCATATATATATATATATGAGATGGTGCAGGCATGACTGTGATTAATGTGATAAAGAAATTCTCTTTCCAGCTATATCTTCAATTTTTGTACCACTGTGCAGCATTTTGGGGAAGTGTCTTGTGGATTAACCAAAGCCTTATGAGTGAATTTGGCAGATGGAAACTGAAAGAAGCCCGTCATACACACATACACAAGTGTCTCCGTGTCCGTGTGTGCAGCTTTGTGTTTGTTTACATTTTCTGTTCTACAACAGTCACTATGAGCAGCACTGTTGCTTTCACTTTTCCTGTCAATAACTTGTTCACTCACTCAATGTCTTCATATGTAAAATAAAAAAAAATCCCCTATTTGGAAAATAGGTGTTAGTGGCAGGAATGATATCTGGGTGTAAAACAATGCCTCAATATATATATTCATCTAACTCGTGCTTGCATGGGGTATGTGAATAATCAATGCAAGCTTTGAGTTCCGCTCAGCTGACTTTGCTACCATTCACTTTCTGAGGTTGATAAAATAAGTATTGAGAGCTATATAACTGACTACATATTCTAGAAGGTAATGACTGAGCATGGACACAGAGCAATGACTGAAACCAGAGAAATAATAAAAGAATGCATATAGATATATACTCTGTGGCTGTGTGTGTGTGTGTGTGTACACACATACATGTATAGGGAGAGAGAGAAAATGAGAGAGACAGAGAGAGAGAAAGAGAAAGAAAGAGTGAAAGATTGGGGAGAGATATTGCATACTCTAGTAATATAAAAATATACCTATAAATGTATATATCCAAAATCAATAATGATATTTTTTACACTGTGAACCAAAAAAAAAAAAAAAAAAAAAAAACAACTGGTTTTATCAATGTATGACTGATCAGCAGAGAAGCCATGGCAGAAAGAAATTTTTTGCACATCAATTTTTGGTTATAAGCATAAAGTTTGGTGAAGTCTGTGAAAATAATCAAACATCTTCTATGCAACTAAGAAAAACTGTTCCGGTTTTGTATAAATGCTTGGATATCACCATAGAACTTATAATTTTATTTCAATTACTATAAAATGAAAGTGAAATAATATAAAACTACTGTAATCATTATGTCCCATCAATTCATAGCTAAGAGTGCTCAATTATGTAACATATACATGTGAGTGAATATTAATATTATTTAAAATATATACTTTAGCATACATTTCCTAGTGTTTGAAGAAAGTGCTTGATGCAAAAGCGGAGAGTAAAGTGTATAATCAAGTAATACAAAAACACAATTAGAAATGTATTTATCTATAATCAATAAGGACATTTTTACGCTCCAGACCCTGTGTCTGGTTTTGTCAATGTATGTCTTGTCAATGGAGAGACTGAGGCAGAAAGTTTTTACAGCAACTATCATATATATGCATGAAGTTTGGTCATGTCCATATAAATAATTGGACAGCTCCATAGAACAAAGAAAAACAGTTGAGGCTCTTGTGAAAATGATTGAGTATCTCTGTAAAAGTAATACAATTTTTTTCCTTAACTATTAAACAAAATTGAAAATCGAATTAAGTTTCTTTGTTGATGAGTCATACTTTGATGAAACCAGACATCTGGCCCAGAGTGAAAACTATTACTCTAATTTTGTTTGGATATCCATACTGGCATGGATTGGATGATTTGACTGGATCTAACAAGTCAGAGGACTATTTTGAGCTCTTATGACAGCTTTGGCATGGCTTTTTATGGCTATACGCCCTTTACAGTTAGTAATGGGTATTTTTTGTGGTATCAACACTAGCAAGATCACCAAATTACTCACAAAACAAAATCCCCTGACAGAGTGAGGAAAATGGTATTGTGCTAAGTATTGAGAAGCTAAAATATGATAGAGGGGCAGGAAGAGGTACATTGTAGAGGAAATTAATGGCTACCCCAGTTGGAAAGGGAGAAAGAATGGTGGAGATGAGGTATCAGGGTATACCCTCAAGGTAAAAGATGGAGGATAAGGAAAGAATAGGGTCAGAGAATTGATGATCAATAGGTAGGTAAATTTGCAAGACTGTGAAAGGAGAGTGATGGATGGTTAGAAATTGGGATAAAGTTGAAAGCAGGGACTGGTGAACATGGGTAGAGGTATGGTCAATAGAAAAACAGGAGTGGGTCAGGGAAGAGTAGGTAATAAATGGAAATACATAAAAGGGAAGCGGGGAGAGCAACAGTATAATATAACCATAGGTAAGAAATAGAGAAATGCTGTGAAGTGTGGGGAAAGAAAGAAAATGCACAGTGACAAAAATGGAGATTAGAGGCATGTAGGGATGGATATAGTGAATGGCAAAAATGGCTAGGGTATGTCAATAGCAGATATAAGATGGTGTTTATGGGAAAGGAGCATTCAGGGGGAAGATAAAGTGGTGAAGGATGATGTTGAGAGTGCAAGATAAGTAACAAAGGAAGTGGTTCTAAGGAAAGGACACACAAGGGAACAAAGAGAAAATGTGTTGAGAGAAAAATGTGGGTATAAGTGGCATGAAATGTAGTGTGCGCATTACATCTGATGCTTCATATGCTAGCTTTATTTTTTTCTAGCCCTCACATGTCCTCTGATTTCAGTGCCTACATTTCACTACTATGCAGCATTGTTGTTCAGTTATATATGCATAAATATATTTCTATATTATTAGACTACTATTTATGCTCTGCTTTAGTATTGAGCACTTACACCTACCGCTTGAATGTAAGTGTAGACATATTTGTTTTGAATAATATAAATATCATCTTTCATGTATGTTGATTAAATTTTATGATCGTAAGTGAGGACTGCTTTAAAAAGTTTCTTTCTGCCTTAACTTCTCTGCTGGTAAGTCATACATAGACAAAATGAAGGTATATGGGCAGTAGTATATAAAAAAAAACAAAAACAGTTTCTTTATTGATTTTGGATACATACATCTCTAAGTATAAATTATACTAATTACACTCTGTTTTTGCATTGAGTTCTTTAGTCTAAGGCATGGAATTATATACTGAAGTATGTGTATGCAATAATATTGACATATCTATACATATACACGTGTCTGCATATACATATTCTATTGGTTTTAGCCACTGAACTGTGGACACCCAGGGTACTCACACACACTCACACACAGATACATATGGGCATACATACAAATATGCAGATACATTATATGCATAACATATAACACACAAACTTGAGAACTCCATCTCCATATGAAGCTGCTATTGTTTTCGCTGACAATCAATACACTTTATACTCTTGATTATTGTATGTCTTATAATCTCTATTATTTTCCCTTGCATAAATTGATTATTACAAATAAAGCTGTGATTTTGTTTGTGTGGGTGTGTGTTCCATCAATGTCATCCTTGTTGCTGTTGTTGTTGTTGTTTTTAGATTATAGATTTAAAAAAAAAACCAACTTATTTTCTACATTTTTTTTTACCCTGCTAAAAAGTAAGCTAACTAATAATAATGATGATGATGATGAGGATGAGAATGATGAGGATGAAGCCTACTACTACCACCACTACCACCACCATGATCATGATGATCATCATCATTTCTTACATTAGCGAAATATTGGTTTCTAACATTGGCAAATGATGGTGGTGGTGATGATGATGATGATGATGATGATAATGACAGCAGCAACAACAAAGATAGTGTAACTGAGTTGACAAAACAAAAAAAAAAAGAAAAACATTACTTGATTTGCTATCTTAAGAAAGACATGGTTATTTACTCTCTCTCTATCTATCTATCTTTATTTCTGTCTCCCCCTCTCTCATTACACTACTACTATATCTAATCTATGCATAATCTATTTTCAGGGTATAATATCAATGATTTACAATTGGCCAGAAGAATATCACATCACAAAATTTCCACCAAATTAGCTGGATTTCAGATATTTTTTCTACCATCGTTAAAGCTGGTTAGATCTTCATATCTCTTTTTCACCCTCATTTCATATTAAAAAATAAAAAGAAAGATGATTCTTTTTTAATACAGGTGTTGCATTAAAAAAAAATCTTCTTGTTGTTGGTTGGTGAAGCTGTTATTCTTATCTTTGCTCATTGACAATGAATCTTATAGGAAACCAGGTCATTACAATGTCAGAGTGAACCCCAAGATATTAGATCATTAGGAAGTGTGTGTGTGGGTGGGGGAGGGGGCAGGTAAATGGTGTGGTTTTGATATTTTTTGCTTGTTAAGGTGACAAGAAATGGTAGAATATTGAAGCGTCATTTCTACAATTACTGTGTGAGGTACAAGTCTTCGAAAAAAAATAAGCTTTCACATGTGTGTGTGGGTTCATTTGTTGTTTTTATGTCTGTTTTACCATGTTAGCATGGGTTGGCTCAACACATAATACCAAAGTATTGTTTTTACAGCTAGATGCCCTTTGTGTCAATCTTACCTGTTTCTCAAGTAAGAGAATTTCCATTCCACTCATGTTCAGATGCATACATACATACATACACATACATACAAACATATACACACACACACACATACATATATAAAAGAAGAGTATGTAAATGTGAATAAATCACAATTATAACAGCGAGGGTTATAAAACCACTTACATGCCTAGAAATAGCAGTTAAAACCGCTATAAAGCCATTATAAACATTAATTAAGAAAATAACTCCTGACGTTTGAATTCAGAATTTGAATTGTGTAGACAGACATTGACACATTATTCTTGCTGGCCAGGACACATGTTAAGCCTCAAGGTATGTTTTTTTTTGTGTTAATTTCTATGTGTAGGAATGTTCTACTGACGAGAAGAATGGATCCAGTTTTGGTTCCTAACTTTGAAATTGCAATAGAGGACTAACTTCTTATTTTATTTAAATTTTGAATTTGAATGTCATGTCACATGCCAACAGCTTTTATGGTTGAGGAGATGTAATATGAGTTTATAGTGGCTTTATAGCAGTTTTGACTGCTATTTCTAGGTATCTAAGGGTTTTTATAACCCTCTCCATTATAATTCACATTTATACACTCTTCTTATATGAAAATAAAATTTTTTGATTGCATGTTCTGGCCACTGATATATTTATGAATAATTTTGAATTGCTTACAGTATATCCTGCATAATGTATTTTTACATTCATTCCTCTCTTATATATATGTGTATATATATATATATATATATACTCTCTTTATTTTTCTCCTTGTTTCTTTCTGTGTTCCTTTCTGTGGAAGAGCGTAGGCTTGAAACGTTAAAGACTTTTTCACTTCCTGAGCATTATACTAATTTTGTTGTTGTCTACACCATCTGTTTGTTGTCTACACCATCTGTCGTTGTCTTTTGCTTTTTTGTGAATTCTCTCCATATATATATAAATATATATATACATACATACACACACATATACATAGAGGATGTGATGGGTAAATTGTAGGCATTTTATATTTTTAATTTTGCACATGGACATTGTTTTTAATTTTGTTGACTACACAGTATAGTAGGGTCATTTGGGCACTATCTGTGAGAAAAACAGCACCATGACGCAATTCATTTGGCAAGAAATTTGAAAACAACATGCTGTACTGCTTGGCATTTGCACTGGGAGCTCCAATACAAACATTTCAGAGTATTTGGGTGTCAATCTGAGGACAGTGCAGAGGATTTGGAAAGAGTTGAATGAGTTTAATGGTGATTATGAAGGTATGACATCTTGGAAAACTCACCCTGATTGTTCTCATAAGACAAGAACTCCTGAATTTGTTGGTGAGATCCAGGCCATGATTGACAACGATCTCTCCAAGTCAAACAGGTCCATTGCCAGGGATATGGGAGTGTCTGAGTTACTTATCAAGCAGGTAGTGCATGAAGACATTCTATATTCCTCATACAAGATGAGAAAGGGCCAATTTTTATCCCAAGCCATCAAGGACAAGAGGAAAGACCATGCTACAAAGTTTTTGAACAAACTCAAGCATCCCCTTCAACCAAACAAAAATTTCTGCTAGGATCAGATGGTGAACACACAGAACCAAAATATGTACTGAAAGTGATAAAAATCAAGCATCTAGTCAACATTATGGTGTTTGGAGTGATCATTAGTGATGGCGATGTTATGCTTCTATTCATCTTTTCACACCGCCTAAAACTCAACACAGAGGCCTACATCAAGTACCTGGAGGAGGTAGAGCTGCTGGAAGACTCTATATCTGACAACAGGAATCTGCATCATGCCACACAAACAGGAGAACCCAGGCATGGCTGTCAGATGTTTTCTGCGACCATATCCCCCTAACATCTGGTCACCTAACTCCCTGAACTGCAACCCACTTGATTATTATTAAACTCCTTGTAACATTAAAGATGAAGTGAAGGCAAGGATTATGGCAGCACTCACCAACAAGGAGACCATCCAGAAGAGTTGCAGGAGATTCCAAAGTCATCTGGAGGCCATGGTTGAAGTCAATGGCGATTTTATTGAATAAATTTACTCTTTAGTATTTCAAGATATCTTAAGGTAATTGTGGTAAATATATCTGCTAAAATGAGATGTCAGTGTGATTTTCATTTTTGTGTAATTTAGGCAACAATTTATTCACTGCACTCTGTTTACACACACACATGTATGTATGTATAGTTTATTTACACCATATACATTGCAACATGTATTGAGTGCTCTTTTCTTCATTCATTGGCAAGCTCTTAATAGATATTTCTAGTACCACTCCAGCCACCTACATCCATCCTTGTGAGGTAACAACGAATCTTCCTCAGAACAAACCTGTCTTTGCTCCTCCCATCATAATTTACTAGCTTAACATTTTGCATAAAGCAGACACTCAGTCTCTTATCCTCTCTCTTTGTTGAGATGGGAGGACTCTTTAGTTTGGCAAATGATGGTATCATGAGAAAAAGTAGCCAGTACAGTTTTTAAAGTAGTTGGCATTAAGAAGGGCATCGAGCTGAAGAAATCATGAAAAAATTGAGACATTAAAGCAGGACTTAATTCTCTGACCAACTGGACCCTGTCAAACCAACCATGCCACCACTGAAAATAAATGTAAAAATGAAGATGATGATGATCATCATCATCGTTTAACATTTGTTATCCATGCTGGCATGGGTTGGACGGTTTGACTGAGGTTTGGAGAGCCAGCAGCTACACCAGCCTCCAATCTGATCGGGCAATGTTTCTACAGCTGGATGCCCTTCCTAATGACAACCACTCCGAAAGTGTAGTGGGTGCTTTTTATGTGCCACTGGCACAGGAGCCAGTCAGGTGGGCCTAGCATTGATCACATTCGGATGGTGCTTTTTATGTGCCACCGGCATGGGGGCCAGTCAAGGGGTACTGGCATCAGCCACATTTGGATGGTGCTTTTTATGTGCCACCTGCACGAGAGCCAGTCAGGTGGTACTGGCATTAGCCTCGTTCAGATGGTGCTTTTTATGTGCCACTGGCATGGAAGCAAGTCAGGTGGACCTGGCATTGACCATGTTCGGATGGTGCTTTTTACATGGCCTGGAACAGGTGTCAGTCAGTCAGGGGATACTGGCCACAGTTACAATATTGGTTTTACTTGACTTAACAAGTCTTCTCAAGCATATCATAGCACCTGATGCATCAGGGGTACTCTTAACTGGGCCAGACATTCATGGCTGTGATCTCATTTTAGTTGCCGGGTCTTCTCAATCACAGCATATCTCCAAAGGTCTCAGTCTCCTATCATGGCCTCTGTGAGGCCCAGTGTTTGAAGGTCATGCTTCACCAACCCATCCCATGTCTTCCTGTGTCTACCTCTTCCACAGGTTCCTTCCACAGTTAGAGAGTGGCACTTCCTCATGAAACTGTTCTCATCCTTACATAACAAATGACCATACCAGCACAGTTTTAATATAAACTTCATGCTTTAAAATGATCCCATCAAAATTCCATGTTAATTTATGTTCCAAACACCAGCTTAATAATGACAAAATTTATTTTACTAAATTCTTCATTATTTTCACATTTAACTCAAACAAAGGCAGTGAGTTTCAATAGAAATATGGTAACAAAAGGCTTACAAACAGATTAACCAATCAGGATATTCCAGTTACTGAGAGTGTGATTGGCTACATTGATAGGCTACTGAAAAAGGAATAGTTGTTTGTATACTGCTCCTGGTGCACACTGTGTTTGTTGCTAAGACACTTAATTATCATTTGGTTCATCCAGCTGCATGTAGTTGCTGCAGATAGATAAGTATAAATCCCTGCTGTACACAGCGACAACATTGCAGAACTGAAAAGTATTTCACTGGTTTGTAGTGTTTAGTTCAATTCCCTCTCTGTATATGTGATGAATTTATCTGTGATAAACTGAAATTTTTTTCCAAGAGAAAACTTATCATCGAATCATTGCTGTAATAAGTGGTAAGTGAAGACAAACAAAGAATCCATGACAAAACATCAATCCACTGAAAGGTCTATGCTTACTAGATTGTCTGTGTACTTCTCACCTTTGAACCAATGAGAATGTTACATGTCTCTTGAGAAACGACCTCTTGTCTTTGATAAAGGAAGGACACATTATGGTCCTAGATATACTGTCTTGACAAGGACAGAATGGTTACTTCTATGAAACCTTTGATCATACACCTGATTGATCAGGAATGACCAGGGGTTAAACAAAAGAAAAAAACAAAGAAACCAAAGAAACAGCTGCTGCTGCTCCTACTACCACTACTACTACAATTACAACCCTCATTCTCCGACTCTACAATAAACAACTTGGCCCAAAATTTCTTTGTTCTGGGAAACATACCCATATCTATAATTCTCTTAGTAACCCCACTAACATGTGAAGGTTCAAACTGGACATTAATTAATACCACTAGCATTCCAACGTTACTTGCTTGCTGATCTTCATTTCTCCTCGGTTATTCCAAAATGAAGAATTAAGAAACAAATGATACTCATAAACAAAAGTAGCAGCAGATGGTAACATTGTTGAGATGAGGAATTTATATTATGTATATTGTTTATATTAGTTGGACTGGTGTCCTGATCTTGATTGTTCCTTTCATTACATTTTGCTTAAAGTACATTCCAGCCTTCTTCAGATGTTTTGTATTGAATTCGGCTGTTGTATCAGAATTTTGCATCTAATCCTCTATTTCATTCACTGTGTACCCCAATGGATCAAATAAATGGTTAGGTTTGAAATTCCAATACAATGACCAAGTTCAAAACAAGACACCTGAAGATAGCTGGAACATACAACAGCCGAAATGTAGTGAAAGCAGCAATCAAGATCAGAACATCAGTCTGACTAATATAAACAGTATAAATAATACACATACATAATACACAGTATAAATAAAACACATACAATAATACATATACATAACTACAAACTATATCATTTATTGAGGTAGATTTTCTATGGCCAGATGTTCTTTCTACCACCAGCTCTCACCTGTTCCCAAGCATGTAATATTTTCTAATGGTTGGGCATATTTTCTTATGGTAATATTTTCCTATGGTTCTACAGAACATGAAAAACAAATGACATCATTTGTATGACAGGCTCATTCAAAACAATCATGTGATGTCAATACAAGCAGCAAACATACAATCACACACATACAGAAATATACATATACATAAATGCTTGCATACATATGTACATATTTATACAATGGGCTTCTTTCTGTTTACCAAATTCACTTATAAATTCATCACAGCTGCTCTCACCCCCATAACATGGTAGAAAAATGAAGTAGTCTTTAATACATAATTTATTGCATAGAATTAACAGTGTGATATTAACATAACATTAACTCCTTAAATTCAAAATTAAGGAAAATATAACTACCAAAAACTGCAAAATAATGTTAAATAATTTTTCAATCTAAAAATAATTTTCCTACTGGGATCATCAAATTCACCTCTGGAATCCTGAAATTTTTCCCAGGTTAAGAATTATAGTTTTAAAGTGTGTTAATTAAAATAAGCCCTACCTCCCAATTGTCTGTAAGAACCTTTTATTAAATCATGTCCCAAACACCAAATTGATAATTTAGAAGTTAATTATTTTAGTAAATCTCTGAAATTTCTTGATTATTTTCAAAATGATATGGAACATAAATAATGTATTTTATTAGAAATATAATAATGAATGGGTTAACAGAGTTTGTCTAATCTCCTCATGTTGCCTCCTGCCCCTTAGTCAATTTTAGGGCAGATAATACATAAAGAAAAAAAAGTGAGAATAACTTAGAATATCCAGTAAATTTCAATAAATAACATGGAGAATATAGCAGACACAATGAATCAGATCAGAATGGTATTTTGTTTGTTTTTATTCTGTTAAAATCTTTGTCCAACCACTGCTTCGAATATATTGTATTATTCAAGAAACCTGTTAGACCTGGAGGAAGAGTACCAAATTGAAGCATGCTCTGACTCAATAGAATCGTGACTAAAATCTAAAATTCTCAAAGGAGAATGGAACAAAGTGAGAGAGAGAGAGAGGGAGAGAGAAAGAGAGAAAAGAAACAGAAAGAGATGAAGAGGAGTGTGTAGGGGTAGGATGGTAGGGATATAAAATGATTGAAAGAGATTGAAAGCTGCAGAAGGAAAAAAACACCACGGAAGGTTGAATTAAACACATACATTGCTTATTTCAGAAGTGATTGCTCATTTTAATCCACCCTCTACTATTTTCTTACTTCCTTACTACTTTTGTTCAGTTTTATCCTTAGTTTGTATCTCTCCTCTTTCTCTTCCTTCATCTCCATTATTTTCAGTAAATTTTCTCACTTTTCCCCAATCATATTTTC
Source organism: Octopus sinensis (assembly GCF_006345805.1). NCBI lineage: Eukaryota > Metazoa > Mollusca > Cephalopoda > Octopoda > Octopodidae > Octopus > Octopus sinensis. The sequence continues at coordinate 121,976,243 of NC_042998.1, forward strand.
TGCAACTGCTACCATAACAAGTATTTCACATAAATACATAGAGGTCACTGGCCACATTTCATTAAACGAGATTTGGGAATGGTGAGAGAAAACTGAAGATTCTATAAAAAAAAATGTAATAGTTCAGGCAATAAGTGTGTGTATGTGTGTGTATATGTATATATACACCTCTCCCACCCTCCTCCCATACATATATAGAATTATACAGATATGGTATTAGAAATAAATAAATATCTATACATGAGCTGTTTTGAATTCTTGAAAAATTTTCTGAAGAGAAAAAGAAATAATATTAAGAAGAAATAGGTGAATTTTCTATATAAAATCACCTCCCAAGAACCTGAATGCCATATCTTATATAAATCAAGTCAATGCTGAAATCATTTTGTTCCAAAGAATTAATTATAAATCCATTTCTCCTCGACAAGTAAACACTGCATATTTCTTTTGACTATCTTCTTATTTCACTGTTTCTGTAAGGTGTTTGAGTAGGTTTTTGTGTTTGTCTGGTGAAGTATAAGCAACAAAGATAGTTATGTGCGTTATCTGAGCCAGTAAATCTTGTGGGAAAAGGAAAAAGATTTTGTGCTATGTGAATGTACTTAGACAAAACCCCAACACAATGTAGATGATGTACATAAGACATTGCAAATGGAAGAGTTTCTGCTTTGGGATTTGGAGAAAATAAATTGATTTTATAAAGGATTGAGTTAATACGAAGATTAGCTAACATGAACTAGTTAAATATTGAACTACATATGCCAGCTAAGTCAGTTCAATTTCTCTTGAAAACTAAAGAGGCAAGGCAGGTACCTCTGTTGGGCCATGACAAGTTCTAATCCTATATCAAAGTTAAGGGAATGCTTAATGTTCAGTTTGAAATATTGAAAGCAGCAGACTTGAAGGAGAGCTTTCAAAAAAGGAGCCGAGAAGATGAATAAGGGTTTAGGAAAATGTAGAGTATTAAGAGAGCTGCAAATAGCCAAGCTAACAATGTTGGACCTCCAACTGTAGTGTTGTGACTTCTATTCTTTCACCAGAGCTCAAGTTTCATTGTGGCCAGGGCACTTTTAATTCTAAATTGCCCAGTCCAAAGAATAAAGGGAGTTGTAGCTGTAAAACTGATGGAAGAAGCACTGCAAAATTGAAAATAGTTTACAAGGCAGAGTCCAAGAACTCTTATTGTCGAAACTAGTACATACAGCATATGCTCTATAAATCTGGCTTGCTCTTGCTACATTACATGAAGGAAATGAAGATCTCAATGGTGCTTATGAAATAGAAATTATCATTAGTATAAGAAACGGGAGGTGAGAGAGCAAAAATGAAGGTATCAGGATAAGTGAGTATGCCATGTGAGCTGAGGTGGTAAAGAGTTCAACAACTTCAGAATAGCAGAGGTTCTTGTAGCTACAAACAGGAGCTATTGAAAGTGAAAACAACATGATTGTCATAGAGTACTGGTGATTGTATCTCAGTTGGATAGGTTGGTCTTTGGACATGACACCTAACACATAGCTAACCCACTCTATTAACATATAGATAGGTATATCTATACATTATAATAATAATAATAATAATAATAATGATAATAATAATATAGGCACTGCACACATCCTACGCAGAACACTTTCCATACAATAACCATCAGAGCATCACAACAAATCACAGCACATACCCAAGGCACACAGAGCTGCGCTCGGTAGTGAAGTGAAAGCACGCTATAAAAATAAAACTACTGAATAATAATAATAATAATAATAATAATAATAATAATGGCTTCAAACTTTGGTGAAAGGCCAGCAATTTTAGTAAGGAGGGGTTAGTTGATCACATTGACCCTGGTGCTCAACTGGTACTTTATTTTATCAACCTCAAAAGCATGAAAGGTAAAGTCAACCTTGGTGGAATTTGAACTCTGAAGAATGTAAAGAACTGTAAGAAATACTGTAAAAATTCTTTTACAACAACAATGATGATATTGACAGTGGCAGCAATGGCAACAACAACAGCAACAATAAGAACAACAATAATATAAAATAAATAAATAGAAAATATATTTCAAACTGCAATAATGCTGTTACAACAGAAAATTTCTACCTAAATACATTTAAATTTCAAGACTTTTTAAAGAAGAAAAACAAAATTTTTCCATAAATATGATAACAAAGAAAATTAATTTTTTAAAGACAGTTTACTGTACTTTTTTTTCTATTTCTTTTTAAAAGATTGGTTTTAAAAGAATGGTTTTTAACCTTCTCTTAAATAAGACACACAAGATGTGAAAACAAGTCGCAATTTGTCTTTGTATAACATGTAAACGTGACCAGAAGACTGAAAGGGTGAGGCATGAAAATAACTGCTCCCTGCCAAGGCAATTGTAGGTTGTTTGTATAAACAAATGAAATAAAGGATGAAGAGGGGTAAAAAGGAAGATATAAAATGTGATGTGTGTGTGCACTTGAGATGGTACACATACATACACACATATACATGCACATGCACAAAATCACATTGTGTGTATGTATACACACACACACATGCATGCATACATATGTGCATTTTTTTTTTGGCATGGTTGAAGAGACAACATGATTTTGTGAAATTAAATTAACAGAAGCAATTTCAAGTAGAGAAAGAAAACAAGAAGGTGAGGCAGGGGATGGGGGGAGAGGAATGAAGTATTGAAGAATATCCATTTTGATTTCAAGATTGGGGATATTTGAATAATGGTTAGCAATCTAACTGTAAAGAATGGCCACATGCTGAATGAGACAGAAACAAAGGGAGGAGAGAAGAGATATAAACGAGGCAAACTCCCCCCACCAAAAAAAACTATATGAATAAAAGAAAAAAATTAATAAAAATTAAAACAATAGCTAACCCAATCAAACACCTATGATTAGTATAATTTCAAAAAAGAAAAAAAAAAACCCCAAAAACCCCAAAAGGAAAAAAAAAAACCAAAATCCCAAAACAAAAATTTGGATAGCTGCAAAAAATGACAAAAGAAAAAGAAAGGGATAATGAAAGTAAAATCTTCACAAAGAAATGATGTATAGATATTTTGGCATTAGTAGAAGGAATTGATAAAGAAATGTATAAAAGTAAATATGTAAAATAAGATTAAAAACTAAAACAATTGCTTAGGAAAACAATTCTATATTGTTAGGTACCATTAACTTGTCAGAAATTACATTCTTCTTCAGAAAAATAATAATAACAAAAATAATAGTAAAACTCCTCCAAAAGACACTAAATGAATAACTCAAAAGTAAAAAGAGAAGGTAAAAAAATAAAGAATAAAATAAGTTATAGATTGGAAAATTTTCAAATGATCAGTTATAATTGTTGCCATAAAATCTCTGTTCCCTCTTTCTTCCCTGCTGTCTGTACACATTACACATACACACACACGCATATATATGTATATGTATGCATGAATGCTTGCGTCTTCATGGAATTTCTGAAGGCAGGTGAGTGGAGAGTCTTGGTTTTAGATATAGTTCTAGGTTTTAGTTTTTTTGATTTTTAGTTTTCAACAAGACATCAAGTGCTTATGTTAAAGGACTGACATCTTTAATGTTGAAGCAATTCAAATGATGGCTCTGACAGACAGAAACATAAAATTGTGAAGTGGAAGAAAGCTAAAGATGGCGAGTAAATGGCAGCATCGCCTGAAAGCTTACCATTAATGCTAAGTTGGTGGCAGTAATGAAAAATTGTCAAATAAGTCTTAACTGAAAACACTCCACATGTGTACTGATGTTGATGATGGGGTAGGATACTGTGACAGAATATTCTGTAAAAGGAACTCTACAATATTCACATGGTTGGGTCACACATGTTATACAGTGAGTTGAAAAACTCTGATCAAGTGAGAATATCCAAGTAATTAATTAGTAGGCAAAATCTTCTAGGTAAGTTTAAAATCTTAAAAACAAACAAACAAGAAGAGAATAATGTCTATTGCTTTCACCAGGTACACTTTAACAATGAATCCATTCCAATCTCCATTGTCAATATCGTTCAAAATTTATCAACTTATTGCTTGAGTTTTGATTTTAAACATCACTCGAGGAAGTTTTTCAATTCACTATTTATACATGTGAACATTTATTATCCAGAATGCTCCTTTGAAGTATTTTCACAGCCATGTTGTTGATAGACATAATCAGTGTCACTACACTTCGTATCTGTCTGTATATATTGATCACTCCTAGTCTTGTTGACTCAGTAAAATTTACTGTTGAAGTCTTATAACACTGAAACATGTCTGTTGTTCTCGTTAATTGTCTTTAAAGACCAAACCATTCCAATTTGCACAATGTGTATTTGTCCAAACCAAGCTTATTGGAATTATATCTTGAATTATTTTTTTAGATGCTAAGCACATCTAGAGGTAAACTGATTACTTCAGTTATCTAAGTTAATCAAAGTTTTCCAACTAACTGTATTACATACCAAGATGCTACTGAATCTGTATTTTCTCTTGGTCATACATTTCACTACAGTGTTCTAACTACACAGAATACTTCACCAATATGATTCATAGTGCAGGAGTTAATGTATAGTCATTATGATCTCCTAAAAATAGAAGCAACGAAAAAAAAACAAAAAAACTTTTTCAAGCCACATCCCATCATCTTTAATAAACAAGGATACATTGGACAATGTAGTCCCAGATATACAAAAATGTAGCATGGTCATAACTGGAATGCCATTGAGCATGGTTCTCCTCAATTAGGATAGACCTGGGGTTAAACAATAACAACAGCTGTTCAGGTTAACCTTATTCTATCAAACTAGCCAAACCAAAATATTAGTTCATAATCCAATTTTTTCAGGTGCAGGCATGGCTGTGTGATAAGTTTGCTTCCTAATGACCTGGTTCTGGGTTTGAACCTACTGTATGACAGCTGGGTGTCTTCTACTATAGCCTTTGGTATGGTAGTACATACACACATGTATATATAAACATACATACATCATACACACACACAAGTACACACACACATACATGCATATTGCCCATGCAGTGCCATGTAAAAGCATCCATCACACTCTGTAAAGTGGTTAGTGTTAGGAAGGGTATCCAGCTGTAGAAACCATCCCAAATCAGACTGGTATCTCATGCAGCCCCTCCACCCCTGGCTTGCCAGCTCTGGTCAAACTGTCCAAAATATGCCAGTATGGACAACGAACATTAAATGATGATGATATATATATTGGAGAAACATGGAGTAGATGAAACAGGGACAACTGAAGAAGGGGAATATTCCTCTTGTTGTATGTCTTGTTTCTGTTTTTTTTCCGTTGTTTGAAAAAAAGTTCGTTTCTATGGTTTTCTTTTTATGTTTTCGTTTCTCATTGTGTTCAACGTTTTTTTGATGTCCTGTACCCATATATGCATGATATATATATATATATATATATATTATATATATATGTAGGTATGTACATATATGTATGTATATATGCATATATTTATATATTATTTATATTATTATATATATATTCACCTCCCTCCTCTCACATGAACAATATGCTTCTTCGTTTCAACTTCCATAATTTTAGGAAAACTCATAGATTTTTAGGAATTTTAAAGGTTAAAAAAAAAAATTTTAATATCATCTTAAAACGTTTTTATGCTTCGAAATTATATATTTTGAACTCTTTTAAAACCTTTAATGTATCTCTGATGAGAGAAATGTTGTCAATTGTTATGGATGGAAAACTTGCCCTTTGCAAACCACAATTTTTCGAAAAAGAATATGTTCTCATTAAAAATTCAACCTAATTCTTCAAACACCACCACTCCTTCGATTCCTACTTTATAACCTTGTCATTGATTTGTAAAATTTGAATGCTTACATCAAACGTATTAATGCAGGTACATTTATGTATATGAATATGCCTATGATGCGAAGGGATTTAATTTGATAAAAGGATTTGACCTTGAAATCTGTTCTCCATTCTTGCTTTATATATATATATACATCTTTACATAATGTAATGTCAATAGGGTTAAAAACTAAGCTGTGTCCTCTTGAAGGACATCTGCATATTACTTGATTCTCTATCTGAAGAATTTCTGATAGGAGATGTCTTACATGTTGCAACACATGTACAATTTTGTAACTATTATTAGCAAATGAAACATGTGTAATGATGAATAAATAATAGAAACCATTTTTCTTCTGTCTCATGAGTGTGTGTGTGTGTACGTGTCTGTGTATGTGTGTGTGTCTATCTATCTATCTATCTATATATATATATATATATATGTATATATACACACACATATATAGGTATGTGAGTGTGTGTATGTATATATATATGTTAGAAGAAATAAGGTACTCAGAAATCTGGATGGTTTTACATTTACAGATTTTTATTAATATGTCACATGCTTTTATAAATCATACATTAGCACTTGCATCTACTCTAGTAAATGCAAGTGCTAAATGTAAAACCATCCAGATTTCTGAGTACCTTATTTCTTCTAATATATAATACCTGTACATCACCTCCAAACCTTCTAACATATATATATATATGTATCATGGGATCACGGGACCGACCAGACCATCAGATGTTGTTACACATCGCTGGTCACAATGCATTCGCATTGTTTTAGCCTTCAAATGACGCCACCCCGCTGGCTAAGCGAGCAGGCCAACAGAAGAAAGAATTGGAGAAAGAGTGGTGAAAGAGTACAGCAGGGATCACTACCCCCTGCTGGAGCCTCGTGGAGCTTTTAGGTGTTTTCGCTCAATAAACACTCACAACGCCCGGTCTGGGAATCGAAACCGCGATCCTGCGACCACGAGTCCGCTGCCCTAACCACTAGGCCATTGCGCCTCCATATATATCTCTCTCTATATAAACGGCAGTTTGTCTGTGCGTGTTTCTGTGTGTCTGTTTGCTTGTACCTTCACCCTGACCACGGCTTTCAACCGATTCTGATGAAACTTGAAACACACATAGCCCAATGTCATAATTCAAAACTAACGCAGCGAAAATTTTGAAAAGTTCCCCCAGTTCTGAAAAAAATCGATAAATTCGACATGGGGTCCAGAATCAGAAACACAAACTGTCTAGGGGACGCAACTCCACCTTTTTTAACTAAAAAAATAAATTTACCATAATTTTTTTCCATTTTTTTGCTATTTTTTGGCTATAACTCTCTAAAAATGCTTTATAGTTATTTCCCTTACAAACCTGAGCAACGCCGGGCGATACTGCTAGTATATATATATATATATATATACTAATGGAAGTGGAATTACAAATCAAACATAGGATCCTATAGATCATCATCAACATCGTTCTAATATCCCTTTTCTCATGTTTGTATGGGTCAGACACAATTTGTTGAGGTAGATTTTCTAATACCAGTTGCCCTTGTTTACAAAAATGGTAATATTTCCACATTAAAAAGATTGAAAATGACAGACACTGCTTGCAGTGGTAACACTCTTTTATGATTATCTAGTGATGTCAAGGCAAGGAGACAGTAAAACACACACATACATAGTATATATATATATAAGGGATATTAGAACGATGTTGATGATGATCTATAGGATCCTATGTTTGATTTATAATTCCACTTCCATTAGTATTTGGCAGATGACTGATAAATCTTCCCAGGAATAGGATATCAGCATATTACCAATAGATTTCTTACAAAAAAATTTTAAACTCATTATGGCAGGCCAATGATTACTTTTATCTTATTTATTTATTTACTACAAATTTTACAGGTCTACAACTTCTTATATCACCAAGCCATTCTATTCTATGATTCCTATACATGGCCAAGTGGACTGGCCATTGAAACCTAAGAATCTCAATGATGAATAAAGCACAGTATTATTAACAGGATTCAAACCGCCCATCTCTAAGATGTTTGTACAGCATACTGTTAACATGACTCATTACTCTTTTACTTGTTTCAGTCATTTGACTGCGGCCATGCTGTGTATTTATGCGCCTGTTATGTATTATGTTGTTTGTTGTTCAGCCGAAGTTAGTCGAGCAAATCAACCCCCAGGACTTATTCTTTGTAAGCCTAGTACTTATTCTATCAGTCTCTTTTGCTAAACTGCTAAGTTACGGAGATGTAAACACACCAGCATCGGTTGTCAAGCGATGTTGGGGGGACAAACACAGACACACAAACATATACACACACATACATATATATATATGACGGGCTTCTTTCAGTTTCTGTCTACTAAATCCACTCACAAGGCTTTGGTCAGCCTGAGGCAATAGTAGAAGACACTTGCCCAAGGTGCCACGCAGTGGTAATGAACCCGGAACCATGTGGTTGGTAAGCAAGCTACTTACCACACAGCCACTCCTGTGTCTATCTACGGTTCTTTACAAACTAGACTCACTAGATGTTAGCTCTGACCACTGATCCACCAAGATGACTACATTGACAAGTTCACTCGACACATACACTTCTACTCCATCTATCAAAATAATTCAACTCATGCTGACTCATTCTAACAACATGACTAATTGGACGTATCGATATGTGATTCTGCACATACATGTTGACTGAGCAGACCAATGTGACCTAGAACATACCTTTTAACCCTGTCCACCAACACGACCTAGTGCATACATGTTGATCCCTGCTCACCCACTCATGACAAAGGCCAATAAGGGTGCCACTAAGTGGTTGCTCAACCTACAAGAAGTAGCAGCTGCATGTCCCTGATATCAGATTCTACTGATTTACAAAAAAAGACCCATTAGGTAATGATATAGTTCAGTAAGGATATGTATTAAGATGAGTTGGTCATTGTGGGAACAACTTTTATCATAGATTTGCTTGATCGAAACTGAACAACAAACAACATAATACATAACAGGCACATACATACACACATACTAAGAAAATCAAGTCACATGACTTGAATCTTGAACACATGCTGACCCAGTTTAACATGTTATAAAGCTGACATGTGGACCCTCATAGTCTAATTAAATAATCAATAACTTTAATATAGATGGTATTTCAGAATGTATATAGGTGTATAAAGCACAAAAAGGAGGGGAGAAGGAGAAGAAGTAGAGAGAGAAGGCAAGAAAAAAGAGTCTTATAGGACAACAAGCACAAAAACCACATAATCATATATACAAACACAATGTAATGTTTGTGTGTGTGTGAAAGGCATTGCATATACAAATCATGTATATGAGAGTTAGAGTAAGCGAGAGAGAGATCCAGAAAGCAGTATAAACTCTCACTCTCATACACTAAGGCTAGTGCAAATCCACATACATATAAAAAAAAGCTACACAAGGCATCCATATAAACACACACACTGTTTAAATTAAAACATTTCTGTGAATAAAGAATATTTGATTTTCAGAATTTCTAGCAGAATATATTGGTTTCTTACTGAAGCATGACACCAATTTTTGTAAGGTCTATAAATATAAACAGGTACAGCTATCTATGGGAGTTTAGTTAATGAATTTGCTTTGCAACTGTGTGGAGACAGGGTCAATATACATAGTAGCACCTTGAGCAAGTGTATTCTACCATAGCTCTGAGGCAACTAATTCTTTGTAAACTGGAATTTGGCAGATGGAAGCTATACAGAAGACACTTGTAGGTATATAGATGTGTGTGTGTGTTCTCTTTGTCTCTGTCTCTCTATCTATAAATATAAATAAGATTCAGTTGAATTCTGTAATTAAATTGAGATACCTTGTTAGGTCAGAATAATATACATGCACAACAGTATTAAGTAAGTATCAAACTTGGTACATAAGTACCAGCTGAATGATATTCTTGCAGTGTATGTAGACAATTAGACCTAGCTGAGTGAAGAAATCCACACTTGAGCTGCAAATTATTCACCACATTGCAGAAATCACAATCAAAGTATATCTCCAAGCAAACTGTTGTACCATTGAATAATGCTCATTTTGTATCCTAGGGTGACTCTACAGCTTTCAAGACTACAATTGTATTCGTCTTGGATTAGGAAAAATGACTAAATAGTGGGCGTTATGCTCCCATTAAGGGGTCTTACTAACTCCTAAGAAGTTGAAATTTTAGGAATATTACTTCATTTGTGTCTAATATCTATGGTTAAAATTTCATCAACAGCAAAAATATATGAATTTTGATGGGGGTTATGGCCTCATTTATGCCCCTTCACTTTCAAACATACACAGCATTACATCTGTCCTTATGCATAGAATATAATTTCCAAATTTCAAAAAGATCCATTCAGTACTTTTGACCTTGTTTTGGATCATAAAAAATGACTAAAATTTAGGAGTTAAGGCTCCCATTAGTGGGGGGTCTTAGAATCCTCATGAGAAGCGTAAACTTTGAGAATACTTCTCGATTTGTGTCAATTACCTATGCTTGAAATTTCATCAATGTTAGAAATTTGAGCCCCCTCAAATTCAAACCAAACATACCGCATTATACCTGCCATTATGTACTGAATCTAAATTCCATATATCATAAAGATCCATTCAGTAATTTTAGTCCATGAAAGAGGGGTTTTAGAATCATTTTGGGTATATTTTAAAATTTATTTCTAATATCTATGGTACAAATTTCATCAAAATCTGAAGCATATGAATTTTCACGGGGGTGTATGTGTGTTATACAGTGCTGAATATAATCTGCAAGAGCACGACAATATCAGGTGTGTACTCTGTAGCTAAAATTATATGAAGCACATTAATTGTGGTTATGCATTTAATTACAGACTTTAAGAATAAATATATACAAAAATGTAGAAAATGTGGTTATACAATACCCAGTTTATAGGTTTTGAGTGTAGACTCTAACAGGTGAGACCAAATGAAGAACTTACCTAGAGAATAAAAAAGAAAAGAAAAAAATTAGAAAAATCCAAGAAAAAATCCAATTAAATTATAGATATAAAATTCAATTAAATCATAGATATAAAAATCATAAAATTGTTGCTAAGACAGGAAAAAAAGAACAGGTCACTGGAAATATTTCATGAGGTTGAACACACACACTCACCAGAAATGGATGCGCTAGATGTGCAAAAAGCTACTGTAAGGTTTAGATCTCTTGATACTATCCCTGTTAAATTGCCACTGCTCCACGATGATGTAAAGGAACATGCAAGCAGTACAGGACTATTAGGTAATATGAAGAGCACATGAAGTATGAGAGAAAAAGAAAACAGGTAGGTACACACATACACACTTAAATCAGATGTGTGAGAGATTGGGCAATATTACTTAGGTCAATATAGAATATAGTAGAAAAATGTGCATTAGAAGTGAAAAGGGGGAGATAAAGAGAAAAGCAGCACCTATATAAACTACAGTAGGTACTTGTGTTTTATGAAGCATAGAATTGATTTCAAAGTGAAATCTAATCTGCTTACAAATTAAGCAAAACTTTAGAGTTTAGTTGTGACAAAATCTTCTCTCTCTCTCTCTTATTCTCTCAGTTTCTTTCTGTTTCTCTGTCACTTATTCATTCACTCACACCCAAAGTTGCTTCTTAAATATACACTTCATTTATTAAATCTTTCGCTTTGTAAACAAAATAAACAAAAGTGATCAAGTGGAAAATGGTAAACCATTCGAAGCCAGGCTCAGTGATTAAGTTGGAAAATCCCTTAAAGCAATTTCTTCATGGATACATATATGCTTCTTTCTTCTCAGATTAAGCATTATATTTTACAAATTCTACCTTAAGATTAAAATTTAATCATTACTAATTATTCCACTCAACATCTTGAAGTCTACATAGCCTTATGCTGTTTTGGCTGTCAATGTTTTTCTATATTATTAAGATGTTTAATGGGGTGTGGCTTTTAACATAATGCCCAGTCCCTTTCCTTGAAGCTCTACACTATAACCCCTTCCCCAATGAAAGGCAAAGTCGATTTTACATCGCTTCTTACTTAGACACCTATTTACCAACAAAGAATCCTCTATATGACCAGCTAGAAATAGTGGCCAAAGCACCCTCAAATTGTGCCTTACAGTCTTAAAGAAAAAATTACAAGGACAATCAGATATACAAAAAGACAAGATGTTCATGATTGACTGCTTTAATTTATAGATAGAGTTGCTTGAACAGGATAGAATCTGTTTTGAAAAGTCTTGGATATGACAATGGTATATGGACCATTAAAATATCCTGATGGATTTCTCAGCAGAAACAAAGTAATATAGGCACACAGATGTGTCTTGCTATACTGAAAGAAAAAAAATTGACACTCCCCCACAAAAAAACCCCTAAAATACACACACAAAAAAAGAAAGCACAGGCTTTAAGACATTCTTAATTGAATAAAGATGGTCAAAGTTGACTATGTATGTATGCATGTGTGTGTGTGAGGGGGGAGGAGGAGGAGGAGGAGGAGGAGAGGAGGAGGAGGAGGAGGAGGAGGAGGAGGAGGAGGAGAAGAAGAAGAAGAAGAAGAAGAAGAAGAAGAGAAGAAGAAGAAGAAGAAGAAGAAGAAGAAGAAGAAGAAGAAGAAGAAGAAGAAGAAGAAGAAGAAGAAGATAATGATGATGATGATGATAAGTGGAGAAAAGAATACTGAAAAGGATTTAGTCTGGTGTTCTACTCCTATAAAAATTAACATTTCAGGCTCAATATCCTGATTACTTACTGAAGACAGCTACTGAAGAAATAGCCTATGTCAGTGTCAGATAGAATCCTACTTCTATTTTATAACTTGCACTTATTTAATTGACCCTCCAGAGATGAAAGACAAAGTTGACGTGATTCTACCATTTCTTCAAACTCACTGACATACAAAATGACTATTAACAATTACATCTGTCCAAGCACACAGTCAGATTTTAGTAAGGAGGTCACATAGTCGATTGAATCTTATTCCTGCTTTTTATTGATTTCTGAGAGAAGTACAAGTAACTGACTGGTGCATATTTTAATAAATCTCAGAAGGATGAAAGGTAAAGTCGAACTTGGTAGGATCCGGACTCAGATTCCAGTGTATTATTGCTGTATATTTTTACAAAACACAGTTGTGTCATAAGATAAAGTTGTAGAGGGTTGAAAGTTAATAGCATGGAACAGTTAACTTGGTGCCATAATAATTTTACCAACAAATAATTCTCTTTAACCTTTTTGCAGGCAGATAATTTTGAAAATCTGTGGAATGGGTGGATAAGTTTTAGAAAATTTGCAAAAAACCCTTTATTTTTAAATCACATATAAAAACAGATAAAACATGAGAATTTACTCAGTAATTATCATAATACAATATCTCACCCAACAAACACTAATTTTTAATTATATTTTATAAAACAATCATTACATAATCCTATATCACAATCTACAGCACAAGTGGTTGTAAATATACCCTTGAATACTTGAACTCTTGATTGAACACATACAACATATTTGCTTTTCTTTTTCTTGGTTTGCCTGGGCATCTGGCTACACTGGTTTGCTTGGGCATCTACCTACATTTCTCCAGAGTTTTCTGTATCCCTCAATAAGGCCTTGTACAAGTTCAGTGATGAACTGCAGGTGAATTGATTTGTTTGTGTGTTGGGGTACTATAATTTGAGTTGTTTTTGTAACACATGTAGGTATTTGTTATAGCACTGTCAATGAGGTGAGACACTATTTTTTTGTCAACATTTTACTGGTCAGAAAAATTAAGCTCTCTACACCATTTCCTTATATTGTACTCTATGATGAAATTGGGAACTTTGACACATTGCATTTTATTTATAGTGGCTGCTGAACCAAAAGTTGATAAAAAACCTGACTTGTTTGTGGTTAACCCAGCTCAAAGCAAGCAACTACCCTTTCCTCATTGTTGTAATGGCTCTGTTTTTTGTCATTTTTTTTTTTTCACTTCTGCAGGCAGATGGTGGTGATCAGTATGGATGGCCCCTTTCACATGAATTTGCTTCATTTTCTTGACTGTAGCCCTACCTGTATACTACTGGCAACCAAAACATTCTCCTTGCAAAAGAGTTACTCCTATTTTCTTACACAGACAGAAAGACAATTGTAAAGGTAAGAATTATAGTTGTATTAACTTCAGTATATTATTGGTACTTATTTATTGTCGTTTAGCTTTTGGTCAGTCTTAGTGTAACTGAAACTACATTCTCCAGTGTCTTCTCTCTTGATTACAATGGTAAAGTGGAATTTGAGTAAGATGAAGCTGCTCAGGTCAAGTGATCATGTAGAGATTTCTCCATTGGTACAACTAGTATTTTATCAACTTTAACATGATGAAAGTAGAAGCCAACATTAGCAAGATTTGAACCCAGAATGCAGATAGGATGAAACTAAATATTGCAAGGCATTCAGTCCGGTGCACTACCAATTTTGCCAGTGCGTCTTGTATTATTTTATAATAAAAACACAAAGTAGTGCAAAAAAAAAAAAAAAATTCTATGAAAAAAAAAAAGAAACCAAAATAGAGGAAATAGAAAAAAAAATTGAAGTTAAAAAAAGAGAGATATAATGTCACTTATAAAACTACTCTATTTGTTTTTACTACGTTGGTTCTGCAATAAAATCAGGAAAATGGTTGCCTAATAGCAGAATCCTTTAACCATAGCATCTTCTCATTTGGATTACCAATAAATAACTAATGCATGATTATCCAAAAAGTTCTTACGGAAAATTGAATTAATTGAGAGAATGATGGAAAGGAGGAGGTGAAAAAAGAAATGAAATTTGCTGGTTGAAAACTCCTCCAAGCGCGACCATTGGTTCCTACAAGGGGGAAACGATGAGTAGTTATGACAAAAATAGCCATTTACAGTCATCAGACAGCAAAGAGGCTGTGACTAAAAGCAATAACTTTCACTTACATTTTCTGAATTTTAACAGAATAACAGTCTGTGAAATTATGGTTGATACCACATTACATTAACTCAGCTATCACAACGACCACCACCATAAACACTACATCCCCACAAACTATATACACCATTACCATCATCAAATCAAGTTTAACATCTCCCATTCGCTAAACTAGCACTAACCCTAGATACACAATTACCAGACGTTTCAGCCTTAGCCAAGTGCAGGTAGCTCCACCACTTCTATTCCACATGAAGCTATCACTTCAATTTTACTGCTGTTTTCTTCCTCTCCTTTTCTTTGACAATCTGTTCAGCTTACTTTATAATGTAACCATCATTTATCCTCAGAACATATCCTTACCATACAAGACAATTTCTTCTTACAACAGGTTCCTTGATGTTTATGTTATGTTCTTGATAGAACTTCATTTTAGCACAAATTTTATTTTTATAATTTACTTTCAGAATAATTTTGAGGTATTTTGTATGGAAGGCCATTAGTATTTTAAATACCTATTTGTCACTGTTTGATAATGGCCATGGTTTGCAACTACAGAAAGGAAGATGCTGGATAAAGACTGAATAAAATCTCAGCTATTATTTGTTATAAAGCAAGGCGGTGAGCTGGCAGAATCGTTAGCATGCTGGGCAAAATGCTTAGTGGCATTTCATCTGTCTTTACGTTCTGAGTTCAAATTCTACCGAGGTCAATTTTGCCTTTCATCTTTTCAGAGTCAACAAAATAAGTACCAATCAAGCAGTGGGGGTGATGTGATCGACTACCCACCTCTCCCACAATTTCAGGCCTTGTGCCTTTAGTAGAAAGGATTATTTGTTATAATGCAGTTTTGTTAAAGATCTTTTGTAACTTAACAAATACAGTGGTCACTATATCTATTCCTTGGTTCATTTCTCATGCAATGATATGACTGCAGTTCATTTTGCAGCCTTTGAACATTTCTATAGAGTCAATGACAAGTCCAATGGTTTTGTTACTGAGTTTAACTATTACATTACTGTTTCACAAACTGCCATTGGTAAGTCCGTTTCCCTAGCTTCACACTCCATCAATTTAGTAATTTCTTAAGGATGCTTAAGACTCAGGAAAGTCTAAAGCTGTCAGTTTTGAGCCTTTAAACTACAGAACAACACTTTATCTATGCTGTGATATTAGTATTAGCAGAGTGTTGTGTTGTTGATGAAAGATCTATAGTAAATTTGAAGTTCAAATAGATAGAAAGGTCTATGAGAAAACTGTCACCTCCTCTCATGAATCAGTTGCTTCAATTTATTGTTCTTCATCCTACTTATCACATTATCTCACCACAACTAAACTTCATCTAGAAATACATCATTCCTTCACTTCCTGCTGTCGTCTTTCAGATGCTTGATTTCTTGATTACATGTCTTCTGGCTACCAGTGTAGCTAATCTCCAACAGATTCTTTATAATTTACTATGGGAGAGAATTAGTCAAGAGAACAGACCTACAACAGTGTTTGATGTGACAATATACTTGTGAAGTCTTCATCAACCCAAGAGAATGATTTCCTGTAAGAGGAGAGTTATTTCCGGTTCAGTTAACTACCCCAACATACACAGCAGTAAATCTTATGAATCAGATATAAAGAGCAGTTGCCTAACCCTACCTTACCTATACCATCCTAATTGGTTGAGGTTTATTCTGACAGTCCTACATACATCAATATTTAACACTTGTAAGACAGAGAAATAATAGGGAAGATTTAAGTCATCACTGACATCATCATCATCAATTACAATTTCACGCATGGTTAGCAGACGATACTGGATAACAGTACAAGACTTGAAGAAAGATCTTTGCATGCTTTCTTGATATATATTGAAATATGACCATGCTGGGGAACCTCTTTGAAGGCTTTACTTGATCAAATCAACAAACCCAGTATTTAAAAAAAATAAATTCAGTACTTACTCTATCAATCTCTTTTGCCAAACCATTAAGTTACAAGGATATAAACAAACCAACACCACTTGTCAAGCAGTGTTGGAAGAAAAACACAAAGACGCACACACATACAACAGGTCTTCACACAGTTTCCGACATTGAAATCCACTCACAAGGCACTGATAGACCCAGGGCTATAGTAAAAGACACTTGACCAAGGTGCTGTGCAGTGGGACTGAACCCAAAACACATAGTTGCAAAGTGAGCTTCTTAACCACATAGCCAAACCTATATATGTGTGTGTGTGTGTGTGTATATTTTGAAGTTGGTAATATATGTCATTATAGTTGTTTAGTTCCATGTCATCCTTCATACAACAGACCCTATGATCAAGGTTATAGAAACCATGAACACTGTCTTTTTTCCAGACTACATCGTCCAATGTATTCTTTGCTTTTTAAAAAGATAGAAAGTGATTTGTGAGAACTTTAGGTGTTATTTCTAGCAGCTGAAGAGACTATATAGAGCTTTCTATTTTTCAAGCTTGTGGTAGTAAATGTTTGTGAGAAGAGTCTCTTAACATTACGTTTCGTCATAAAGATTGTGACTGCCGATATTATAAGGAAACCATCAGATGAAGATTCCTAAATTCATAAAAAGCAGTTAACATTTCTATTTTAATTATATTCAAACTTCAAATAAATTCCTTTGTCTGACTAATCTCAAGGAAAGCTGTTTTTTTTGTTTCATTATTTTCTTCAAAATAATAGAAATTAAGTTGATTGCTCTTCATCATGACGTTTAGTATGGGTTCTAATTTTTTTCTTTTGTCCTTATTTTACATTTTAGTAAAATCAGAAGAATTTCTAATTTTATGTCTTTTCTCTAAAATAATAATTCCACCACCAGTGATGGAATATTATATTCCATCTCTGGTGGTGGTGAAATTATTATTTAGAGAAATGATATAAAATTAGAAATTCTTCTAATTTTAACGACTTTCCCCTCCCTGCTGTTGTCCCACCTCCACCTCAAAACAACAACAAACAAACCCTTCCAAAACAAGAACAAAAGCAACTCAAAATCCACTAGATGTCATTATTTATTGGTTGTTCTTTGTTTTTGTTAAATGAAAGGTTTATTTTGGAACATTCCTTTGATATTGCCCAGCTAATTCATTGAAGGCCTGAAGTAGTTTAGCCCTAATTTTGTGATGGGCTAATTAGAACTGTTGATGATGGTATTCCCTTCATAGAGGCTTTCTTTGGCCTTATAGCTAGAGGTCCCTTGATTGAAGTGACAACAGCTCATTAGATGTACCTTTAATGTGGATTGAAACAGAAACAAATCAACAATAACCGGAAACAACAATAAAAAAATACTGGTCGATTAGAGGTTGTAGTGAAATTTAATTGTAGAGAGGAAGGAGAGGAAGATGATGGGGAAGAGTAGAAGATGTAGTAGAAGAAGAAGAAGAAGAAGAAGAAGAAGAAGAAGAAAAAGAAGAAGAAGAGGAAGAAGACGAAGAATACAAGAGGATGACAAAAATAGACAAGAGGTGGAGAGAAGAACAAGAAAAGAGAAAAGAAAATATATAAAAATAAGAGCGAAGACAAGAAATTGTAAAAATAAATCTAATTTTCTTGTCTTCTTTTCAGAGTTTCAGTGTAAAGAATAAAAACATTGGTGTTACAAAGTCACAGTTGGATGGCAGAGCACAAACATCCACACATTCATGCACTCAAGCATGCATACATAAACACTAAACACACACACACACACAGAGGGAATGGATTGTGGTATCTGTTCTGCTTATGTACATTTCATTGATGATACTATCTCTGACAGTATCAGCAATGGAAAAAAACCAATGGTAATATAGTTTCCATGATTTGATTAGAAGATCAACCACGACCATGACCACGACCACCTCCACCACTACTACCACCATGACCACAATCATGATCTCCAACATGGTTTGGTTTTGTAGATGAAAATTCAGGGAGGGAGCAGCCTATGTCAGTTGCTTGCAGGTAGCTGACAAAACTTATATAGAAGCAGCAACCCTGACTGAAAGGAAAATTCTATTTTGGATTTAGTACTTCTGTGTCCTAGTTCTTCCATCTCTTTGTTCCTAAAACCAGTGCTGCTTGCATTCTTGAAAGATATGGTGTCACCACTCTCTATTAAAATGACCGATGATTAAAGGTATTTAAGCCACAACAATACAACTGTGTCAGTACATAAATGTGGTCTTCTGGTGGACATTATCAAGAGGAAATATCAGCAAGAGATGACTGCGGTGGTTCCCTATCAATGTGATACATGACAGGTCAGAAGATCTTTATAACAAAACTTGTTGTTCATCCAAAAAGTGTTCCAGCAAAAATGGAAAGAGAAAAAAATACGCTGACTCTACGCCAAGTTTATTGATCTGGCCAAAAAATTTGATATAAAAATATAATGAATGAAAGTATCAGGAAATCTATCACTCCCTAAAGTTTGAATAGCAATGTAAAAAAACATAAGCATTTAATGTAAAGAGACCAGTGTTTAGCTCTGGTTTATAACATTTGAAATAAATAATTCCCCTTGTTCCCTTAATTTTCTTCAGTTAAAATTCCTAGATGATCTCTATTACCATCTGGTAAACGTTTATCAACAGCTAGGTACAACTGAGGTATGTAGGTTAAAGTTTACTACCCAAATACAAAAAAAAAATCCCTCCCAAACCCCAAAACAACAGACTTTGTTTACTCCCTCATATATATAGAACTGCACGACTTGTATCGAAAAGGCCTTTTTGTTTATTGTCTTCTTATATTGAAATGGAATTTACAGGACTTACTATGTCAGATATTGATTCTATCACTACTGATACCAACATCTAAACCATTGTCTGCAATCCCACTGCAACTCTGGATACCATTTTAATAATCCCTTTTAATTACAAATGTTTACAAAGATACCCTACCCCACACCAGTAAACCTAGGTTTTCACATTTGTTATTCTCTTGACATTATTTGTCTTTATTCTTTGCCTGTAAGGTGCCATGTGGAAGAAGACCCTAGAGATATGAGCCTTTGTAAAGACTCATAGCTTTTAGTAATGGTATCATTGAAGCTAAAAGATATTTCACTCAATGAGCATCTAATCTTTTCACTGGATTCTTTAGTCTCTTGGGTGATGAGAAGCAGTATGATGGTTGATTTTCCTCTTACAAATAATCTTAGACCCTTTACAAAACAGATATTATATCAAAGTAGTGTTCTATGAACCATTTTATAACAGATTTATACTTTTAATGATATAAAAAAAATGAAAATAAAAATCTCATTACAACAAACAGTGTATTGTAATTCCCAAACAGAAATTTCTCAACGATTATATTTGCCAATGAATTCAATCTAATAGCCATCACAGAGTATTCAATAGTGCCACAAGTCATCACACAGCTATCAATAGGGCTAATAATCAGCATACAGTTATCAGTAGTGCCCAGCTTTCGAAGAGAGTTTTCTTTTTTAATTGTCAGATCTATTTTATGTTTTAGCATGATTCGTGAGTGAAGAAAAGGAATTTAATCGAATTCTCAATAAAATTTCTCAACCACCATGTTTTCATAATCATACCTTAATTGATATTCTGGTTTCCTCACAGGACCTTAGATATATAATCAAATTCTTGACAGCAAGACTTAATTTAAAACTCAAATACAAATTTAATTTCCCAGCTCTTTCAAAGTGTTGCATAACTGAAAAGGCAGATAAAAGAGCTTCCAAATTAATAGGCAAACCATTCTGACTTCTGTGGTCAGTTTCACTCAACTGAGTTTATTACATGGCATCACTGGTGTTGTGAGGTTAATGTCAGTACTTGATGTGTAGCTTACCATCACTTTAGATTTATGGTTTACTTCTATTTTCTCTGCTGTTCAAGCCACCAGTAGACAAGGCTTGTAGAAACAATATGTCAAAAGTATAGTGTCCCTTTAGGGTGACAGTTCTTAAACATTAATATGATGATGGGTGCTGTTTTATTTATTAGATTTCCTCAGTGAAGTATATACAGTCTTATTAGAACTTGTCAGACCTTAGGTGACTGAAACTTTGTGTAAATAACATTCATAACAATAACCTCCAGTAAATCTTACAACATGCTTCTACTAGGCTTATTTTCAGTTGTCTTCTTGAGTGATGGAGAAAATGAATAATGAAAATCTGGAGTAAGAATTTTGAAATATTGAAATACTCCAGCAAACCTTGAAATGTAAATAAGGAGAGGGTTTGTTGAGGCAGATTGGATGCTACATTGAATTAATTGAGTGACTGTATATATATATATATATATATATATATATATATATATATATCGTGACGTATTTTTGCCATTTCAATATGGCTAACCCCTAAGGGTGGATGCTACTGTAGTTTTTAGCCCCAGGAGGACACACTCCTCCAGCTGGCCATAGACACACTTTCTGTGTCCTGTCAGTATTTGCAAAGGGAAGTCATCCTTCCCGTCTTCAACTTATGATACACACGGACTCGAGTTTCGAGGTATTGACCTCTCGTCAGCGTGTGACAATCATAGTTGTCGCCGAGAATTAGATTTCCTTCACAAATACTTATACTTTTTCCAGCGCCCACTGTCGCTGATATTGAAAAAGTGAAATCAAACAATGATAAATATCAAAGTGAGTTATATACAGTAGCGGTAACACATCGTGACGTATTTTTGCCATTTCAATATGGCTAACCCCTAAGGGTGGATGCTACTGTAGTTTTTAGCCCCAGGAGGACACACTCCTCCAGCTGGCCATAGACACACTTTCTGTGTCCTGTCAGTATTTGCAAAGGGAAGTCATCCTTCCCGTCTTCAACGGGAAGGATGTTGAAGACGGGAAGGATGACTTCCCTTTGCAAATACTGACAGGACACAGAAAGTGTGTCTATGGCCAGCTGGAGGAGTGTGTCCTCCTGGGGCTAAAAACTACAGTAGCATCCACCCTTAGGGGTTAGCCATATTGAAATGGCAAAAATACGTCACGATGTGTTACCGCTACTGTATATAACTCACTTTGATATTTATCATTGTTTGATTTCACTTTTTCAATATCAGCGACAGTGGGCGCTGGAAAAAGTATAAGTATTTGTGAAGGAAATCTAATTCTCGGCGACAACTATGATTGTCACACGCTGACGAGAGGTCAATACCTCGAAACTCGAGTCCGTGTGTATCATAAGTTGAAGACGGGAAGGATGACTTCCCTTTGCAAATACTGACAGGACACAGAAAGTGTGTCTATGGCTAGCTGGAGGAGTGTGTCCTCCTGGGGCTAAAAACTACAGTAGCATCCACCCTTAGGGGTTAGCCATATTGAAATGGCAAAAATACGTCACGATATGTTACCGCTACTGTATATAACTCACTTTGATATTTATCATTGTTTGATTTCACTTTTTCAATATCAGCGACAGTGGGCGCTGGAAAAAGTATAAGTATTTGTGAAGGAAATCTAATTCTCGGCGACAACTATGATTGTCACACGCTGACGAGAGGTCAATACCTCGAAACTCGAGTCCGTGTGTATCATAAGTTGAAGACGGGAAGGATGACTTCCCTTTGCAAATACTGACAGGACACAGAAAGTGTGTCTATGGCCAGCTGGAGGAGTGTGTCCTCCTGGGGCTAAAAACTACAGTAGCATCCACCCTTAGGGGTTAGCCATATTGAAATGGCAAAAATACGTCACGATGTGTTACCGCTACTGTATATAACTCACTTTGATATTTATCATTATATATATATATATATATATATATATATACATACATACATACATACATACAGAGAGAGAGAGAGAGGGGGGAGAGAGAGAGAGAGAGAGAGAGAATATGGCAGAGCCTTTAAAGCACTGAATAGAATGTGTTGTAATATTCTGCCTTTCTGTGCCCTGTCTTACAATTCCACCAAATTCAAGTTTGCCTTTCATCTTTTGGGGTTGATAAATAGATTACCAGTCCAACATTGGATTAGACCTCTCTCCTTTCATATCTAAAATATTCAGCTGGATCAAGAATGGGAGAGCCAAGGCTTGTTACCAAGCCATCCATGATTGTAAGTTATGGCCATATTAACTATGCCTGTCTTCCTGTTTATCTATCTATCCACACACACACATATATTACTTGTTTCAGTCACTGGTCTGTGGCTATGCTGGGACACTGCCTCCTCCTCCTCCTTCTTAGTTTGGTGCTTATTCTGTCTCCTCTGCAAAACTATTAAGGTTGAAGTAAACAAGCCAAAACAAGTTGTAGACTGATAGGGTGGGGGGTTTAGATGGGGGTATAATAAACACAAAGACATGTGCACACATAGAAATGATAGACACTCTGTCAGTTATGATGGCAAGAGTTCCAGCTGATCCAATAAGCAGAACAGCTGGCTTGTGAAATTAACATGCAAGTAGCTGAGCACTCCACAGACACACATAGCCTTAACATAGTTCTCAGGAAGATTCAGCATGATACAAAAAGTGACAAGACTGTCCCTTTGAAATACAGGTACAACTCATTTCTGCCAGCTGAGTGCACCAAGTGTCTTGCTCAAGGACACAATGCACTGCCAGGAACCATATTCACAACTTAATGATCATGAGGTGAATACCCTAACCACTAAGCCATGTGCCTTCACCTACATATCTATTATATAAAATTCATTCTGTCTGTCTGTGTGTGTCTTCTAGGATCTCAGGCATCCTCCATCCGATTGCGCTCAAATTTGATATGTAGATACTGACGGTATCAGGGCGTGTATAAGTCTTGAAAAAATTACAAAAATTTATTCCAGGTGAGAATGCGATCGATAAAGTCATTTTTGTCCTGCTTTTCTTCCGTCAACCTGTACATTCTTTGTTGTTTTTGCACTGCTTAAAGGCACATTTCTTTCCTGCCAAGCTTACTGTTTAAACCATGTTTGTGTTCTCCCAGTCAACAGCCTTATCATTACTGGTACCTAAAACTCTTCGGTTGCATATTTGTGTGAATAAAATTGTTTTTCTTTGGAATAGAAAAAAGTCTATCTTTATTTCTTCTTTTGCTGGTGCCTCAAATTTAGGTTAAATCAGTGTTTCTCAAAGGGGAGGCCTATGGGACAGTTGGACAAATTGTTTTGAGAAAATTTGGTTTAAATGTTTAAAAACTCAGCACCGTTCATTGGATGGGGGGCGTTTTGCTTGTATACATATATGATGGGCTTCCATATAGTTTTTGTCTACCAAATTCACTCACAAAGTCCTACTTAGCGGGACTGAACTTGAAACGATGTGATGGTGAAGCAAACTTCTTAACCACACAACCATACATGTGCCTATATTTACTATCATTATCATTTGTTTGTCTGTTTTTCCAATACTTGGGCTGGATGGGTTTTGTGTGTGTATGTGTATGTACACACACACACATGCACAAAAGATGTAAAATTTAATAAAAAGTTGTGAATTATCTGATTTTCTTTGAATGTTTTATCTAAAGTTCCTTATTTTTGGGGTAGTTTTTCAAGCAATGCACCACTCAATATTTTTTCTTTTCTTCTGAATAAAGTAAAATTTAAAAACAAAAGAAACTGAAAGGAAAAAGAAAGTAAAGGAAGTTTTCTTGATAATTTCAGGCTCGTTTTCTTTTTCCTTTTATTTTCTTGAGAGAGCCAGTAAGTTAGGTAAATGTAAATTTCCGTAAGGTATTTCCTTATCAGATCAAAGATAATAATCGATATGTACAAACTGATTACATTTCAGATAAACAGATAAATAATTACAAAAGGGAAAAAAAAAAATCTTAATAATGAATATGTAAAAGAAGAAAAATAAAATTAAAAATCAAATGGTAAAAATAAAGGAAAACAGAAAAGAAAATGCAGCAAGCAGACTTTTGACCTCCACCTGCCTACCAAAACATACTAATCACCTGTCTTTTTTTTTTTTTGGAAGAATTTAACATTTCAGATATTTCATCACAGTCTAAGCTGTGTTTGAAAGTAACATCTTTATATTTTCATTGTATCTTTATATTTTCATTTGTGATGAATCAACAAAGTTTCTTTTTAGTAATGGCTAACTTAACACTAGTCACATGAAACTCACCAATATAGGAGTGTATACAAAGGTCATAAGTACCGACCTTTCTCATCTGACTAAACATGTTAACAGAATAAAAAAAAAAAATAAAAAAATGTTTCTTAACCCACAAGGAGCTCTTAAAAACTGGTCTTAGAGATAAACATCAATTTGGAAATGTGCCAGTCTAGTTTGAGTATGAATTCTTGATTTTCAACAACCTATTCCTATCAGTTAAAATTCATAGAAATAAAACAAAACACTAAGTGATTTCCAATATATTGTAATGTAATATGTTTTAAGGATAACATTATGTCAAGTTATGTTGAAAGTAGCTTCATTAAGAGTGCTTCTTTTTAATATTTTTTTCTTTTTTTACTTGAAGCCATGTAAAGTATTCTAGAAGCAGAACTGTGGAGTGAATAACATTTTGGATTATTGAATTAATCACTCGTAGGTCCTGAGTTTAAATCCACCCCAGATATTTATGTTATACTAGCAATATCGCCCGGCGTTGCTCGGGTTTGTAAGGGAAATAACTATATAAGCATTTTTAGAGAGTTACTTCCCTTATAGATGCCAATTCGGGCTTTCTTAGCCATTTCTGTTTTGGTGTCTTCAAGCCATGAAGTCGTTGTTCTAAAAGAACGCTGGTCTCCTTGACAACACTTTATGACATTGATTTCCTTACACTCCCTTCCCCACAGCTTCACGAGGGAGGGAAGAAGGGGGAGAAGCAAACAGGTGCAGATGTGAGCGTGGACGCCAACTCCGCCGCCATCGACACATGAAAAATTATGCATTAAAATGGAATAAAAAATGATGTTAAATTATTTTTAAAATCGTAGACTCATCGTAGACGCGCGCTAATAGCCAGACGGGCTCGATATGAATCACGACTATAAGATACCCGAATTTGGTTAAACTGCACCGCAAAATGTGGGAGCAGTTAGGAATCTAAATCGAAGGGGACAGACACTCACACAACTACAGTTTTATATATATAGATATTTGTAAGGCATCATTAACTCTAATGGCCTTTAGTCTACATTAGCTGATCTTGTTTAATGCCCAGTCAAACTTGATAATGCAGACCTATGATGAAAGATCTTATGGTCAAAGCCAGAATTTTTTCATAGCAGATTCAAGGGTTATGCATTGATTTCCTTATTAGCTGTGATTTGATAAAACTGATGCACTTACTATAATCATCATAATTTTAATGTTTTCATAGGTTGGATGTGTATGCGATACAAGACATTCCCACTCATTGGGATCCTTTTGCGAGATCCAGAGTCCCAAGATCTCAGCTCATAATATTTTTTATGCCTACTTGTGAAGATGACCTGTCTGGGAAATACGCACTCATGATAATATGACAGGCTATTCCATTTCCTACATAATAGTAAGGAGGCTCTTTATGTTCCAATAAAGGTAGCTAGTCTAGGAGGACAGCTACTCCAAAATAAGATCAATAAATGATAAAAAGAGGCGAGTGTCCCAACAAAATTTCTAGTGTGAGTACCAATATGTTCTGACTATTCAGTGTGTGCTTGGCAATAAAAAGGCAAGCATCCAAGCATAAACTGCAATAAAATGAAATATGATGAATGCTGAATCAAGTACTTTGAGAATTGCAATATGCTATATTTTACATCCTGTTTGATCCCTGACAGCATGGGATGATGATAATGATGATGCTGTTATAAGTTTATTTTGCTGAGCATGGTTTAAGGTGATTTCAGTGACATCACTGACATCTGTTGGATTGTATTGAGAGTGCTGTGCTTATTGCCAGAGGACAGAGTTTATAAAAATGCCATGTAGTTATTGTTTAAGCGCAGATCACTTCTAATCAAGTGAAACTAAAATTGAAGGCACACTAGTCATAAGCATTATGTTTGTTTTTCACATATCTCAGACTACATATCAAAATGTGTTCCTTCTTTTAATTAGGATAGTAAGATGTAATTTGTGAGTTATTTGGCTGCTATCTTCAGCAGGTTAAATGGCTTTGTTGATTGGTGATGTCATTAATTTTTCACTAGTGAGGTCACTCCCTGATCTCACTATTAGATAGAAACAATATTAGTGACTGAATTGTTGACGTTAAACAGCTAACATCAGCTAGACTAAAGACAACCATAGGAGACATTAGTTGTTGATGTAGTTTGACTTCAACTCAGTTTGAATCAAGCAGTTCCATCATCAAAACGGTTCCATCCAGGACTATCCTACCATTTTAGGGATATCAAGGATTATATTATCTAGTATGTCATTCCTCTTCTTTAAAGATAATAAAGTGTGATTTGAAAGTGATTTGTCTGCTATTTCTACCAAATTGAGTGATATCACAAGCTCCCAAATTCTATTTTAAGGTTATTGGCCTTTATATTAGAATAAAATGAGATTTACTGGATTTACTGTTGAGAGACCAAGCTGACATCCTCTTTCTCCATGTATAGTTAAACCAAGGTGATACTGCTGTCCTTAAGGTTAGTTAATACTATCCCCCTTGTTATTGAACTAGATGATTATAGCATCAAATATCAAGGAACTACAATTTACACTGCACAATATTAGTAAAAAAATAAACAGCAAAAAATTATAACACTAAATACTATGGAAGTAAATAACAACTCAGACGCCAGGCTTGAGACATTATTAAATGTAAATAGAATATATATAAGTAATAAGGAATATCTGTCTAAAAAACAGAGCTAGTGTGTGTGTGTGTGTGTGTTGTGTATGTTCCTTGTGGATTTGAAAATGGAGTTGTCGATTTTGATGTATGAGGTATCAAAAGATTCAGTAATCTTTCAGTTATCAAATAAAGTATGATTTTTTACACAACTCTTTTTACTACAAAAATAACCTCATAAATGAGGTTGGGTCACACAATTTACAGGTCATTTTCGGGCAATATTTGGATTTGCTTCTGATCTACAGTAATTGCAAATTTTAATGTTTTTGGTGTCAAAAAATGCAACTATGTATAAGAAGTGTTATGAGTGCATTTGTGATGCACAAAACCCTATTTGTCAACAGAAAATGACCAAAAAGAAACATGCTTTTGCAGCACATTTTCCATACCACCCACTTCCACTTGTTTTTTTCCCCAAAAAATTACGTTTACAAAATTTTAATTTTCCCCACCCCCAATTTCATAATTCTTGACTTATTTTCGAATTGTTTTCTTTTAATCCACATAAAGAATATAAAGATTACAAAACTGGAAATTTTTTTTTCTAAAAATTAATTTTTCTTAAAAGAAACACTCAATGCCCCTTCCCCGCTGTCCACCCATCACCTCCCTGCCTTAAGTATTGTTGGCTTCACTGAACATATGAAGTGTGCAGTCAGCTCAAACATTACAGAGATGGCACTCTCACAATGAAGCAACTTTCTTTCCATGTACCTTACCTTCTGCAATATGGATACTTCTATGTCCTCATTTGGCATCAATTTCTTTACACCCCTAAGTCTCAATTGTTTACTTTTGTATGTTTGCACTCAAAAGCAAAATAAAGTCCTTTCCTTGTGCAACTCATTAATATACTTTACTTTATTTCTTAGGCTTTTACCGTTCATCAGCCAATAAGCCATACATCACTCCATCACTACAGCCCCACCTATGCATACCAGCATAAACCATTTATTTTCATGAATCACAGCATCCCTATACATTTATGTCAAACTTCCCACATCACCAACCCTGTTTACTCATATCCTTATGTATGTACATATACATACAGTCCCAAAAGTCCTTTTTTTAATTCTCAACATTGATATAAACTGATACCAAATATGCTTGCAGAAAACCATAATACTTTTGAATATGGCCTTTTGATTGGGAAGCTAATGTGTATGTGTGCTTTTCACAGTTATCAACAAATATTATGGGATGGATAAGAACTATTTCAGCTTCTACATTTGTAACCATGAAATTGAGTTGCCAATATTGCTGCATGAGATATCAAAAGGTTGAGCAATCTTTTGGCTACCGACTTAAAAGTAAGTTTTTTGTACAGCAACCCTATTTTACTACAAAAATGAACACCAAAATGAGGCAGAGTCACACAATTTACAGGCCATTTTGGTGCCAATGTTAGGATTTTCTTCTCATCTAAGCTAAAAAAATGTCAGTATTGTTCATCAGAAAATTACCGTAAAACATGTTTATAAAGAAGAGTTGTTTGCTTGATACCCCTCATGTGTTGATTCTGCCCATAAGAAAGGAACAAATAATATAATGTGGCTGTAGGTCATAACATTCAGCAATGCCGAGGTGCATTGCTAGTATATCATAGATTAAATATTTGAAAAATATGGAATATGGAAAAAAAACCCCAGTTTTTGTGTAAATGAATGTGTCAGGATATTTATTACACACACACACACACACACACACACACACACACACATCTCAGCACAGAAAGTAGATCCAAAATGATGATGCTGCTGCTGCTGATACACACACACACACACATATATATATCATGATGATATATATATTATATACATTATACATGATAATGTGGTATTGAGGTGTATTCTATATGTATGTCATCATCATCATCATCATCATCATTTGACATCCATTTTCCATGTTGGAATGGGTTGGATGGTTTGACTGAAGTCTGGAGAGCCAGCGGCTGCACCAGGCTCCAGTCTGATCTGGCAGAGTTTCTACAGCTGGATGCCCTTCTTAACACCAACCACTCCGAAAGTGTAGTGGGTGCTTTTTACATGTCACCAGCACAGGAGCAAATCAGGTGGGCCTGGCATTGATCATGTTTGGATAGTGTGTTTTATGTGCCACTGGCACAGGAGCCAGTCAGTGGGTACTGGCATTGGCCACATTTGGATGGTGCTTTTTATGTGCCACCAGCACAGGAGCCAGTCAGGGGTACTGGCATCGGCCACATCCAGATGGTGCTTTTTATGTGCCACTGGCATGGGAGCCAGTCAGTGGGTGCTAGCATCGGGCATGTTTGGATAGTGCTTTTTACGTGCTACTGGCATGGGAGCTAGTCAGGTGAACCTGGCCACAGCTATGATTTTGGTTTTACTTGACTCAACAGGTCTTCTCAAGCATATCATATTGCCTGACATATCAGGGGTACTTTTAAATGGGCCGGATATGCAACACTGCATATAAAATGGCAACAACTTACCTATTGCACCCTGTATGCATGTGCATGTGTGTGTATATATATATAGATATATATATACATATACATAGACACACACACATATGTATAAAGGCAAATGAAAGGGGGGGGGGCAGGAAACAACATTAACCAAAGAATAGATGTGATGCTAGTACTTTCATTATTTGCTTGTTTTACACACACACACACACACAGTATGTGTGTGTATAAATGTCTATGCATGTATATTTATACATGTCTGTATATTTTTTAGTGTAATCACTTAGTAGCTACTTATTTTGAAACATGTAAATTGTATTAATGCTTTAGCTACTCTAATCGATGTTTTAAGTCTGTTAGACAGAACCGTCGTAAATGCATAGGGACAATTCCAGATGATGTCTTCACATCTAACTTATAATCGGCATAAAGAATTCTTGTAGAAAAGAAGAATAACAAATAAATACAATAAAACAGATCAACAAAATAAATAAGCAAATACATAAACAAAACAGAGAAGTGACATGAAATAAAATGAATTGGAAAGTATATTTATCTAGAATTTCTTTAGAGATGAAAATGAAACCAATTCTGTATAACACTTCTATTAAAACTAAAGTACATTACTTGTGATGATAAGAAAAATATATGGTTATGTGTGTGAACATACATGTGCATGTATATGTGTGTGTGTGTGTGTGTGTGTGTGTGTGTGTATGAAATTCATACACACATGCTTTTATCTGTTTATCAAGCCATACGGAGATTGGTATATCCATGTATATAAATTTATCGATTCACAGATGTTTATACACAACTGCACACACAAGTGCATGGATGTGCACATGCATATATTTTTATATATATATTCTACCCTTGGACTATTATCAGTATTACTACATATATTTGTGTGTGTATATATACACATGCACACACAATATGTAGCTATATATAAGATGGCAAGCACCTGCAACATGAGTAAGATGCAATATACAAGTTGGTTGTCAGCAATAATATGCAATTCAATGTTGGCAAGTTCCAAGCCCTAAGCTATCACTGGACAAATTTAAATGCAATGCAGACTAATGCACTGGATCTGGAGGGATTGCAGTTACAGAATCAG
The DNA here is from genome assembly GCF_006345805.1 of Octopus sinensis. Taxonomy (NCBI): domain Eukaryota; kingdom Metazoa; phylum Mollusca; class Cephalopoda; order Octopoda; family Octopodidae; genus Octopus; species Octopus sinensis. Next base: position 122,007,406 of record NC_042998.1, read on the forward strand.
AATCAGTGTGTGACATAGGCATTGACATGAGTTGTGATGCATCGTTCCATGTGCATATTAGTAAGTTGGCAATGAAATGCAGGCAGCTGACTGGATGGATTCTTTGAACCTTCAGTACAAGAGAGCAGGAAACCAGAGTGTGTGATGCTTGTGTTAGAACTGCAATGCTGCATGGTAGTGAGACATGGGCCTTGATTACAGGGGATTTGAGAAGATAAGAAGAAAGAAAAAAAAACAAACAAAAAACGAAGCAAGCATACTTTGCTGGATGTGTAAAGTACAAATGTGTTGAGAGAAAAACTGGGCATAAGCAGAATGTGTGCAAGGAAAAAGACTGCTTAAATGGAGATGTGATGCATATGGATGAAGACTTGTCCAATTAGAAATAGCAGCAGAATGTTCTCAACTCATATCCTGCTGCCTTAAAAAAAAAATAGAAAAAAAAAAGACAGATTGGATAATGTTGTCATACTTTAAACATAAACATGTGATATTTATGATAAGAACACCATCGATCACAGACCTATTCAGATAGAACTGACCTGAGGTTAAGCTGCGATAACTTTACCTTCTTTCACTTTACAGGGCATTGGTAAAATAACTACTTATACTATATTGGAAGTTGAATTAATGAACAATGCATCTATCTCATGAGCTTGTAGTCCTGTGCCTGATACAACAAACTATTATTGTAATGTACTTGGTATATGAGTGTGTGCATCTATATGAATATGAAAGTGTGTGTATGTGTTTATGAGTGTATGTGTGTATATCTTTGTATAGGTATTTAGAAGCTAGTCTTGTGACAGGTGATTTTTGAAACATAACTATAGCAAGTTAGCAAGTTTAATAGTGATTACTTACATTAAATAGACACAAACCCGGTAGTTCTATAATATCAACTGAATTGTTTAGATTTTACCGAAATTTAGATAGAATTTTTCTTGGTTTCTAGCTAAAGTGAAAATTGAAACAACATTACATTGTTCCTCTTGTGTCTTACACCCATTTTCAAGGATTTATAAAGAGCTATAAGTATGTAAAAATAGCAATAAATAATAGATGCAAGCAGGAAATATCTATATCTGCATTAAGTAGACTATGTTATGATGAGATAGTAAAGGAAATGCATACCATTAGGCTCCGGAGTCTGATGCATTTTAAAATGTTGCTTAACATTGATTTTTTTTTTGCATAGGTATGAATGCACACATTTATATGAGAGGGGTGTATAATCAGTTAAATCAACTATGATAACCCTTGAGGGATGATTTGAGACAGATTCAACCCCTAGTACTGTCTAAATTTGCATTGATGTAAACAGATATAATGAAATATACTACAAGGCATTAGGTCTAGCATGCTATCATTTTTGATACTTCTACATTATACTTCATATGTTAAATATTATGACAGAGTGTATGTTTGTGCATGTATATGTGTATGGGTTTGTGTGAGAAAGAAAGAGAAAGAATATGTTGGGATTTATGTAAGTTTTAGTATTGTATTCTTCACTTAGGTGTTGGTAGTTATCAGATGAGTATGAATATTTGCAGATTGCTTTTGATACTTCTGTACAAAATCCTTATACAACCATTTCAGTGTTTTGCTTGCATTGGCAATAATGCATACTAA